>NW_005309165.1:0-830 GCF_000412655.1 Myotis brandtii
TACAGACAAGAGGCCCATCAGCAATCCCCATTTCCACGCTGCAAGCCCTGTCCTGGGATGTAATTCGGACAGGACCACCAGGTTATGTACCTGTTCTTGCTCAAGGCAGGCCCTGTCTTTATGTCCCTCTTTGTGGCACATAGAAGGGATTCTATGGGAGCTGCCCAGAAAGGACTCACAAAGGCAGCGTGGTCTGAATTGGCCTGTTCATGGTCACCCAGTGCTACCTTAGGACCTCCTGGGAAATGGGCAGATATTTTGAGAGGATCCAGCCAGTCTGCAGCATCAGGGAAGGCTCTCACTCTGGGGTTTCCAAAAGCCAGGGCCTTGGGAATTCTGAAACCAGCAAAACAACATCTTTCACTATCTAGTGGCTCTTTCCAAGTGAGCTGGCTGTTACTGGAATGTAGGTGCCTGGTGACAGGGGTTCCAAGTTCTGTTGGGGTCAGTTACTAAATACCAAGGAAGTGACTTCACTTCCTCAAGTTCCTTTCTTGAGTCTGATTCTTAAATCATAGGTATCCAAATAGTCCTCTCAACTCCTGACTTCTAAGCCACTTGTCCATGCAAAACCATCTCTCTACCGAGTATCACCAACACTCCTCTGTCCACAGCCGCCTGGGAAGGTCTGGTGCAGCCAGGTCCAGTTTTAAAACTGACTTGTGTTCAGATTCAACCCTGAATTCTTACCTCTTTGGATTCTGGATAAGCCACTGCGTATCTCATGGCCTGTCTGTCTCCTGTCTGCACAATGGAGATTATTCTAGATGTACTCTTTAGGGTCACATGTGAAGTAATACCTATAAAATTGAAGGAGAGCTGTCACATGT
>NW_005309166.1:0-830 GCF_000412655.1 Myotis brandtii
GAGATGTCCTGGTTAGTTCTCAGGGTAGAAGGTTCAAGAAAAGGATATAGAGTCACATCTTACATGGAGAGCAGGTCCTACAGTCAGAGCCTTAGGCAAAAACTGCAAATAGAAAAATTCTTTCTAAACCCTCTAGGAAGCCCCACTACCCCCCAGTGGAGACGCACATCCCATCTCTTAATAATCCAATCCTCTAGCACTGGAACACATTGCTGTTTCTTTGGTTGAGTGTTAAATGATCAGTAGGTAGAATGATGAGAGAATTAACCTGGATTTCTAAATGTTTTTAGAAATATTTTCTACTCTTTCAGTTGCCATGTATATGTGCTGGCTTCCTTGAGTGAATAGTGAGTTCAATGCACATGAACTACACACTTTTTGGCTTCAGTGGAACTAGGGGCAGCTAAAGTCATGGTAGATGATGAGAGACAAAGAGAGTCCCTTAGTTTCTCATTGCTGCTGTAGCAAATTACCACCGAGCTGGTGGACTGAAACAACTCGATTTAGTCTCAGAGTTCTGGGGGTCCTAAGTGCAAAGCCAGTCTCAGGGCTCCTATCAATGTGTTAGCCAGGCTGGTCCTTCTGCAGGCTCTAGGGAGAACCCGCTCCTCGTTTTGCCAGCGTTGCGAGGCTGCGGGCGTTCCTGAGCACAAGGCACAGGGCACAGCTCCGGGTCTCTGCTTCCATGCTGGCATTTCCCTCTTCTCTGACTCCGCCCACATGCGTCTCAGAGGAACCACTGTGATTACATGAGCCCATGGGATAATTTAGGGTAACCTCTCTCAAGAGATTCAGCTTGCTCTAGCTGGTTTGGCTCAGTGGATAGAGCG
>NW_005309167.1:0-830 GCF_000412655.1 Myotis brandtii
GCCCACCCCTGGGCTAGAGGCTACCGAACTGGGCGTTGCAGATAGAGAACATGTTTATCGTCCTAGACCTAGAGAGTTGTCCATTTTATATCTGATTTTGATCAGGGATGTGTGTTACAAGTGCTAATCCTTGGATTCACCAACTAAGCTCAACTTTATTTCTCCGTTTCCATTTTCCAGATTTTGGAGCCGTGAGGGATCCAGCAGTTGGGTCCATATTGCTTTAACATGCTTCAAATCAACCAGGTGAGTTTGTGTTGAGGCCTGTCATACGAATGTGGTGCTTGGGCCATATACCCCGTGGCACGTTTTTACCTGGCTTTTCTGTAACCATAACCTGACCACCGCTTCCTAGAGCAGTTACACGCTAGCTCTTCTTCGCAGGCGGCCGTGCAGGGCAGGCTGTTTGAGGATTACAGCGGTAATCCTGAGTGGTGATAACTTTCAGGAGCACTGAGCGGGCTTGGCAGGTTTGCTGGTTCCTTTTGATGTCGCGTCCCTCCAGGACGAGTTGGCGTGTTCAGAATGCTGACCATTGTGATCCGTCTTCCGTCGGTGGCAGTTCTGCGGACTGCAAGCACTTCTAGTGACAAATCTTGTGAAGTGGTCGTATCGGTGTGTTAAAAAAAGGTTCCTTTCTAGGGCACTGGAAAAGGCGAGAAGGAAGTGCTCTGCTAAATAAATGACAACTTAGCATGCCTTAGATTCACTGAAAGAAATAGTTTTCTTGGGTCTTGGCATTTCTCCAAGAACTTTATACCCTTAATCTTATCCTTTCTGAACAAATCGGGCATTGTATCGTAACTGTAGTATTAGAAAGCACTTTATTT
>NW_005309168.1:0-830 GCF_000412655.1 Myotis brandtii
AGTACTCTCTCAGGGCAATGCTAAGCTTGACTTAATACGGATTGCACTATTTTGCAAATCTTAGATGCAAAAATTAACCCAAAGATTTTGTCTAGTAGAGATGCAAATGATGTCTCTTCAATAAAACAGATAATCCTCAAGATTATGGTTGATGGCTCTGGAAGACATTTACCAGTTTTGCACCTAACTCAGAAATCTTATTATAACATCTCTTTTGAAGTTGCCATATATACCTAGCTCCCCAAATAGTTTTTAGACAGTAACATTTGACTAGTTTCCTCATTAATTAATAATTTAAATAAAATATCTAATTAATATTTGCTTATAGCATGTTGTTATATAATATTTTTAGCATTTGAAAATTATTCTTTAATACCACATAGCTCCAAATTGAGAGAATTTCTACAAAATAATTGGCCTATACTCTTAAAAATGTCAAGATCATGAAAAACCGAGAAAGGCTGAGGAATGGTTACAATCTGGGAGGAATCTGACAGATAAATACAAACAGTAATCCTGGGTCAGATCCTGGACCGGAGTGGTTTGGTTATTTTTTGTTTGTTTTTATTTCATTGTAAAGGGAATCATTGAAATAATTAGTAACATTCTTATAAGATCTACACATTAGATAATAGAATTTAATCACGATCACTGTTAATTTCCAATGTTAATTTCATGGTACTGTGATTATGTAATAAGAAATGTACACTAAAATATTTAAGGGTAATAGCCATCAAGTCTGCAAGTTACTATCAAATAATTCAGAAATGAACAATCCACAAATATTATTTATAAGTGATACAATGTCTAAAAATGTGTGATGAAGATAG
>NW_005309169.1:0-830 GCF_000412655.1 Myotis brandtii
CAATATTATTCATTAGGAAAATCAAATTAAAACTGCAATGAAATACTACTACTCATCTATTGAAAAGATTAAAATAAAAAGAACAGACAGTACAATTACTGACAAAAATTTGAGGCAATTGGAACTCTTACACATTGCTGATAGGAATTCAATAGTACAGCTCTTTGCTAAACAGTTTGGCAGTTGCTTATAACATTAGACAAATACCATGCAACCCAGTGATACCACTCCCAGATATTTACCCAAGAGAAATGCAATCTCATATTTAAACAAGAACCTGTATACAAATGTTTGTAATGGCTTTAATCATTGCCAAAATATGGAGACAATCCAAATAGCCTTTAATTGGTGAATGAAGAAACTTGAAAAAAAATCCATGCAAAGGAAGAAAGTAATAAGGGGCACAAACTACTTATGTAGACAATATCTTGCATAAATCTCAAAAGTATTATGCTAAATGAAAAAAGCCAGACTCAAAAGGTCACATAGTGTATGACTTCATTTACTTGACATTCTTGAAAAAGCAAAAAAAAGGAGACAGAAAATATATCAGTGGTTTGTAGGAGTTGGAATTTAGGAGAGAGATTAACTACTTAGAAACATGAGGAAAGTTTTGGAAAGATGGAACTTCTCTCTATATAAATTGTAGTAATGTTTATACACCTGTATGCATTTGTCAAAACTCATAGTATTTTACACTAAAAAAATGTAAATTTTATTGTATGTAAATTATATTTCAATAAAGCAGACATGGAAATAGTATGGAATTAACATGAAATGTTACCACAAATTATGATCTTTCAAAAACTAAGCATATGAAATTTTATTTT
>NW_005309170.1:0-830 GCF_000412655.1 Myotis brandtii
TGATCTGACAGCCTCTGTCAATCCTCACTACCAGTCTGGTCTAAACCACCTGTCCTGACCCCTACAGCTATTCTCCATCTTCCCAAATCTCGCTTGCTTCTCCCCAATTTGTTATTCACACTTCCATCAAAGCGATCCTGTGTAGGACATTTGAATGACGTTGCATGCATCTTGAGATCAAGGTCAGAATTGTTAGCACGTGCTACACGGCCCTAGGAGACCTGGTCTAACCTCTAAAAGTCTATGTCATCTTCCCCTGGATCTCTGCTCTGCCCTTTGTCGATTCCTGGGTTGAACTGTGTTCCTCCCAACAGAGGGAAGTACACATGTGGTCACCCTCCCAGGAAAATCTCCTCTGTGCCCCGTCTTTCACCTTGTTCATTTCTATTCGTCCTTCAGCTCTTAGCTCAATCAAGGAAGCCTCTCCTGCCTCTTCCCACACACCCTGGAAGGTCTCCTGTTAAGTGATCTCATGGCTCCAGGCACTCTTTAACCACAGCATATCTCTGTCTATAATTGCATATCAGCCAAGAGATTAGTTGATCAATATCTCCCCTACAAGACCAAAAGCTCCAAGCCGGCAGCAACCATCTTGTTCCACCCCCAGCACAGTGAGAAGGCATTATCCGGAGCATCTGCTGCTTGTGGGATGAATGACTTAGGGAGTGGATCCAAGGTGGATAAGAGCAACAAGCTCCAGCCTCGAGAGCCAGGAGCACATCTCTGTTTTACGAGCCCCGTAAGCCAGGGAGACTTTGTCATGAACTACACAGCACCCCTTGCCCTTTCCCGAAGACATGTTTTCTTTCTAACAGAATATAAATTTCCTT
>NW_005309171.1:0-830 GCF_000412655.1 Myotis brandtii
TGTAAGGAAGAACAGCAGTGGATATGAAGGTTTGTGAAATATGCAGGGGTAAAAACATAAGAGTTAGATTTATTTAGAAAAGAGACAGTGCTTTTCTTTTCTTCAACTGCATGGTAGAAATTATGAGCCATTGGATTTTGTTTCCCCTGAGAAGGAACAAGAGTTTTCATTTTTAAATGTATGACGCCCGTCCACAGACACAGGCACCTGTGCCAGGGCTGGGGGTAGCAGGGGTAGGGAGGGGGCCCAGGCTTCTTTTTCAGGGGACGTCCTGGAGGCTCCTTTACTGGACAAGTTTGTAGGGAGACTGGGAGGTAGGTGAAGGCTGGCTTTTCTTCTGCACAGAAACCAGGAGATGAAATGTTTGTGAATCTCTTTTTATGGGATCAGTGTATAGAGTATTGATTGTCTCTGTAATAAAATACCAAACTTTTAGTGTAATGAAGAGCTTTTGAAACATTGTGGTTTCTGATCTCTGAAGAAAATTTTAGAACTATATATTTTGTTTGCTATACATTTAAAATGATTAGGCTTAACTAGATTAGTTATAACAGTAAGCATTAACATATATTTTAGTGAATTATAAAAATATAATTAGGGTTTCTTTCTCATTAATGTAGGAATTTCATCTATAAATAAATAGGTTAAATATTATTTCCATTTTATTTTAACTTTTACATTTTAGACAAAGTATACACTTCTGGAACAATATTATTTTCTGAGAGAAAACACCATTCCATCTAAGGACAGCTTTATATAAAGCCTGCATCACATTGGGAGTGGGCATAAAAAAATACTGAGGCATAAAACATGTTAAAGCAGTGGTTCTC
>NW_005309172.1:0-830 GCF_000412655.1 Myotis brandtii
AACCTGGGACTCTTCAGTCTGCAGGCCGAAAGCTCTATCCATTGAGCCAAACCGGTTAGGGCTCAGCCCCTCCTCTTTGATGTATGAGCCCTGTAGGGTAGGGTTCCCCCACACGGGGCGGGGGGCTGGGAGGTTCTGGCCTGGATGGAAGTAAGGCTGTAGTGCTTGAGCCCCGAGTTTTGAGTCCTAGACACCCACTCCAGCCGGGTTCAGCAGAGAGGGAGGACTTCTTCATGAGGCCGATGGTGTCTTCCAGATGTTCACCCTGAATGGGCAGGAAGGGCCAGGCCTGGAGAGACTGGGCTGAGCTGGGAGCCGTCAGGGCCATCTCTCGCTCCTCATCTAGGCTCCCCTCTGCCAGCTGGCTTCCTTCCTCTCTCTCCTTGCCAAGCAGAGCCTTCCATTCCTCGGAGGCCATGGCTACCCTGCGTAACTGTGGCCACTCTTCTGGCTTCAGCCCAGCCACGCGGACAGTCCAACTGGGCTGTCCTTTCCTCTCCTTTCTTTCCCAAATCCAGCTGTTTAGGAGAGAGAACTGATTGGCCCAGATTGGGTCACGTGTCCAGCCTGAGTCTAATCACCCACAGCTAGGGTGCAGTATGTGGTACAATCCCGCACTCCCCCTCCCAGAGGCAGGGGTGCGGGGGGAGGTTGCTGCAGATAGAAGGGTCTTTGGCACGTAGGCTGTGCAGACCTCCCTGAAAGTGGCCATAGGCAGGGACCTACCTCTGCATCCATCTCCTACCTTCTCCTCTCCTCACCCCACTCTGGCCAATTGCCCACAGAGAACATTTTTAAAATGTGCAACTGGTTCTAGGCCTCAAGCAATC
>NW_005309173.1:0-830 GCF_000412655.1 Myotis brandtii
AGGGCAGCTCCTTTTTCAGTCACAGAAGAAGGATTTAAAGAACATGGGTGTGGTCCAGCCCTCTGGGGTGAGGCCTTGGGGACAGTGGCCAGAGAAGTGGGCCAGGGGACCCACAGTGAGAGGCTCCCCTCGCCCACAGCCTGAGCTCACCCCTCCTCCCACAGCCTCAGCGCCTCCGAAGAGTCCAGAATATCTGCTCCTCCCCCAGCCCCAGGACTGGCTACTGGATGCCAACTCTCCCCGCTCCGAGGGTCACCCTCCCTGCTCCTGCTCCTGCTCCTGCAGGACGGGCACACACATGAAGCAGGGCAGAGGAGGCAAGGGAGGGGCTCGGGCAGGTGCTCAGAGCTGAGACTGGGAGGTGCTAAGAAGCTGGGGGCTCAACTGGTGGAGTGGAGAGGGAAGGAGAGCATCACCTTCAAAGGGCTCCAGTGGGGACAAGAATCATGGAGACAGAACCCTTGGGTCGCTGGGTAACCCCAGGGGTCACTTCTCTGAGCTTCAATTTCCTCTGTAACCCCAAGCTTCATGAGCTCACCGGAAAGACCAGAAAGGACATCTGTCCAGCCTAGCGTGACGTACAGATGTTTAATAACTGGCACAGCATGGACACTGACCAGTCAGGGGACACCCGCCTTAAACGCCCGAGCTCAGCCAGACTGACAGGTGTCAGCGGAACACCCACTCAGGTCAAGGCCCAGCACAGTGCCTGGCACAAGGCAGGCGTTCAATGATTCGGGCGACTATTACTACAATTATTACTATTCACAGGCTCAGAGGACAGAATCCTGACCAATGGATGGAAGCTACAGAAAGAAATTTTTATCCCT
>NW_005309174.1:0-830 GCF_000412655.1 Myotis brandtii
TGTGTAGCTGGAATCTAGGGTTGGTAAGCTGCCAGGGTGAAGAGGAAGGGGAATAAGAGGATGGATGCAAAATGAATGGACCTCAGCTGGCGGCACATGGTTCCTTAAGGTACCAGAGGCCTTTACAAGAGTAAAAGGGGCGGGAGGATTAGAAGGTGAGCTTGGAGGGCAGATTGGAATGGTGGTGTGTTGGACAAAGTATCCTGATGACAAAGCTCAGCTATAAACTGAGCATAGGGTGGACTTGGGCAGGCCCTTCCTGAAAAAAAGATTGCAGTAGATGAAGTGTTTCTTGATGGTCTGTATTTCTTTTTTCCTGAATCTACATTTATATTTTCTCCTTTTATAACTTTCTTCTGGATGCAACTCGATTAGTTAGGAAGAATTTTTTGACATTTTCTTTTTGGGTCACTCTTCTAAGGAATACTCACGTGTTGAATGTATTAATTAGTAGAATGTATTGATTAGATATTGGTTTGATCGCTTCTAATGGAGGTTGAAAACAACAAGGCTTTAAACAAGATCAAATTGTCCTTCTCTTTCCCCTAAAAGTCTGGGCAGGTATGGTGACTACATACAGAGTCATCAGGGGTCTGGCTTTTCCTATCTTGTTATTCCATTCTCAGTGCTGCTTTCATCTGCTCACCACTGTGTCCACATTCCTGCACATGAAGGAGGAAGGAGGAAAGAGGAAGATGAGCGCATACCCTTTCCTTCTGAGGGCATGGCCAGGAAATTTCATTTATATTCTTTTGGTCCAGACTCATTCATATGGTTCCACTGAGATGTAAGAGGACTGGCTCTTTCCCTTTCCTTTTCCTTTTCCTTTT
>NW_005309175.1:0-830 GCF_000412655.1 Myotis brandtii
CTGTGAGTTAGGGTTTCCAGTCTGGCTGGTGGGAACATATACCATTCTCAGTCCTGCATGCACACCAAGTGCTGGTCCCTGCAGTCCATTCACATGTAGCTTCCCCGGACCTCACATGTGTGTGCGGTCAGCACCCGAGGGCACCGTCTGCAGATGCCCCAGGCATCTGTCTGTGCAGCTCTCTCCTTCGGTTCTCTGACCTGCAGACAGGTGGTGCCACGTTCCCACTGCCACTCGGTAGTCTCTTGGCTCAGCCCGGTCTCCTCGCCCAGACCGCAGCCCAGACACCACCTCCAGGAGTGAGCGGGTGACCTCCCACCTTGACTCCTGTCGCTTGGGGATCCTGGCCCTTTACTCCCTGATGCCCAGAGCCCTGGAAACTGTTGTTTTGTGAAATTTTGGATGTTGTTTTGGGTGGGAGGGTTAATCCGTTCTGGTGGAAGTTGCCCATCAGAATATTTTTACTAAGTAAAAATGTCATATTTTTAATAAAGCTCAATGGGTAAGAAGAATGAAAATCTGACTGCTTCTCTCCACCTCCACTGCTAGCATTGTGGTCCAGTCACGCCGTGTGACTTAGCACAAATCTCCGATCTGTAAAATAATGATAATAGTACCCACCCTTGAAACATTGTTATGAGGGAGAAAATGGTTGTTTTTAAAGTGCTTTGTGCCTGGTATATATTAAGCATTATAGGGGTATTATTTAAATGAAAGGCGGCCGATATGGGGTTCTCTTGTGTCTGCCTGGCTCCTGAGATGTCGATCTTCCATCTCACCCCTGCTTCCTGCCTGGAGACGAGGTCAGTGCAGGAAAATACTGAGGGTGG
>NW_005309176.1:0-830 GCF_000412655.1 Myotis brandtii
CAAAAAAGGGGAGAAAGACAATGAACAAATAATAACTACAAGAAATACCAAGTCATAGGGCTTTAATGAAAATGAAAGTAATGAGAATGACTACAGGGCTACTCTGCAGGGCTATTAAAGGGGCAGGAAAGCCTTGCTGAGAAGACGAGACTGAACCCTGACTTTCTCCAAAGGCCTCTCTTACTTTGACAATGTATAAGCCAACAACAACAGCAAATCACACTAGCAGATCAGCACTGTCGGTTGATCATTTGTCAAAATTTTTACTTTACACTATTAGCATTTGAAGTTTACCTGGATTTATTAGCAAGGAAACTCATTTTCAGTCTGATTTCCTATTAATGGGCTTTAAAACTACCTCAAAAAATGGAAATTTCACTTTCACTAGTTAATATTATCTTACGGATTTAGAGCATGAGAAACCAGGAAAGAGCTACAATTAGCCTAAGCCAGTATCAGTTCAAGCTTCCCCCACATGGTTTCACTAATACCCTTCAAATTCTGACTTCTGCCATTCCAGCCATATGTCTCTTTAAGCAGATACACTCTGTAGTGCCAAAGTGCGTCAAGGACATCGCTAGGTTACCAAAATCATTTTTATGTGCAACTTTTTGCAATATTCCAATGTATTCTTCCACCTGAACCCCACCCCAACCCTGAAAATATAATTTTAATAACACACATTAAAATGTCATGCTGATAATAAACCCAGAGATCTATTACAGGGAATCTGTCTGCCTTTTTTTAACGCCTTTTGGCACTAACATAATGGCGTAAGCACATGGACTCACACACATTGCCTTTTTTTATTTTTGCAGGTTTTGGGTACA
>NW_005309177.1:0-830 GCF_000412655.1 Myotis brandtii
ATGTGAGAGAAACATTGATTGGTTGCCTCCTGTATGCGCTCCAACCGGGGCTCAAACCCGCAATCTAGGTATATGCCCCGACTGGGAATCGAGCCACCTGGCCAGAGCCCCAGAGTTGTCTTTTTTAAGGTTTTTGTTAAAGACAAGTCAGTAAGCTGGGATAGTGAGGTGCCCTTAGAAGTCTGAGATGTGGTCCATTTAAATTAAACATAAGAGTAGATCAAAATACAGCTTAATTGGATCTAATCATTGACTTGAACATATCTAAAAAATAATGTGTTGAAAGAATAGGAATGGTTTACACTGAAAGTGGGAATCAGAGAAGGAAGATAGTTCATGGCAAGAGACACTGTATCAAGAGACACTATCTAGGTGGTAAGGAGTCTTGTCACTGTAGAGGTAGGCTAGTGATAACTTTATCCTGCCTTTTTAGAGCTCAGGGGACATCTCTCTTTCATACCATGTCTCCTTCCATTGTTCTGAGTTTATGCTTATTAAATAACCTCCTGATGTAATCAATTAGTGTCTTGGGTATTTTGATAGTAGAAAGATAGGTGTCTTGGATGGGAATATGAATTTAATGGAAATTGTTGGAAGGTGATAGTCCCATTATAGATTAGTAAACTCTGGTTTAGTAATTAAGTGATTTTTCTTGCTATGATTGATATCAGAAGTTCTGATCACTTTGGGGTCATGATTTATTTTAAGATCTGAAACACTTGAAGAATAGTCTTGTTGACATGATGACTCAACTCTGAAAAGTTGCCCCGGGTGGCCCTGCCCATCTAATCAATTGCCAGCTTGTGATGAAATCCCTTTTGATGTTTCTT
>NW_005309178.1:0-830 GCF_000412655.1 Myotis brandtii
GCATCAGTGTTATCTTGAAACTTGGTAAAAATGCAAATTCTCAGGCCCCACCAAAGACCTCTGGAACCAGAATGTCTGGGGAAGTCCAGCAGTCCGTGTTTTCACAAGGCCTCTAGATAATTCTGAAACCAGGGAACGTTTGAAAACTACTGGTCTAGAGAATACTGCCTTAAAAGGCATGATATGCTTATTACTTTTATATAGAAAACTTAGGAGACATATAAAAGCAAATAAATGAAGAAATTCCATAATCCTTTACTGTTGTTGTCAGTATACGTCCTCATTGTATTTTTTCTGTGCATGCTTTTTGCTTGTTTTATATCCTTTAGATAATGCCAGCTTCATATCTTATAACTTGATTTTTCACACTATTTCCTGGCTTTCTAAAGAAGAGGCATTGACCATCAAATGAGCACTACATTTAGACAGAAGATAACTTATCCCTTCTAAGAAAACATGAAAAATCTCTAAAAAAAATCAAGTATAGCTATTGTTCTGTAAGGATATATTTGGCTTGAGCGGTGGGGAGAGGCTTATCTTTGAGAGGTCATGAGAGGCTATTGCTGAAAAATACAAGCCCCTTTTTGTTTTACACCTGTCTCCAGAGGGAAAACTGACCTGGCCTGGAATGGAGCAATGCCAACGATTTGCCCATGAAGAAGGGAGCATCAGACATTTTCCAGCATGTAGTGTTTGCCACAAAGAGCTTGCACAAATGTTGGGCTGTAGTCATCTTATGTGTGGTCCACCAGATAATTCTGGCTCATCACTTTCCAGGCCCCTGGTAGGGCTGCTCTTCCCCACCCTCTTTAAAGGTAGGCATGGCCTCC
>NW_005309179.1:0-830 GCF_000412655.1 Myotis brandtii
ATCCATCAGCCAGCTGTTAATACAGGAGGGCTTTGATATCCGTCTAGCTACTGTTTTTAAACAACTCCCTTGGCTAGAAAGTCAAGGGAAAACTGGGAAGTGATTTAAGTACCGGCTCTAAAACTATCATAATAGCAACAGAAACCTCACTTCTAGCATCCTACAACTATGTCAGCAACCTTCTGGACAGTGACACCATTCCATTTTGCTTAACAGCTGGAAGAGACCTTTGAGACATAGCCCTTAGTATACAGAAGAAGGAACTGAAGCTAGAACCAGGCATTTCCCAAAGTTACATCATTGACAGTAAACCTTTTCAATAGATCTGTGTCTCCAGACTCGGAGCAGGGCAGTTGGCTGGCCACTGAACCAGGCAGAGGAGCAAGAAGAGAGAAGTTGATGGCTGTCCTCCCAAATCCCGCCCCCGGAAATATCTCTGGAGTGTCTGTAAACACATTCATGACAACTGATTGGCTTGAACTGCATGATCTTTCCCCCATTAAGACAAACAGCATGGAACATAGATTAATTCTCATCATCTGCTTTGAAGAAAACATAATCAATACAGTCGGTTCATTAAGGAGATTCTTAGTCACATCGCATTACATATCCCAAACCTAGCACGGTGTCTGCCCCATAGTGAGCACTCCGATCTTTTAGAAAATTCACTGGACAAAAATGTATATTGAGCACTTAACTACAACTGCAAGGATCCTCCAATTTATTCATGGGGAAACCTATAATAGAGTTATGGAAAAATATCAGGAAATATTGATATATTTAATTCTACCACACAAATCCTATATAATAAAAGGCTAATATGCAAATAG
>NW_005309180.1:0-831 GCF_000412655.1 Myotis brandtii
TAAATGTAAAACTTAACTATACAAAGATGTTAAAAATAAAAGCATGAAAGAAATACATGTCTGAAATATTAACTAAAATAAAGCTGGGTAATAGTAGAGTGATATTAGTTAAGGCTGATGTAGCTATATTAAAATCAGAAAAATAAAATTAGCACAGAAATTATTACTAGAGACAAAGAGGGTCTTTACAATAATAAAGAGCTCAATTCGCCAGGAAAATATAACAATTCTAAATCTATGTGTATCTGAAACATAGTCTCAAACATATAAGGCAAAAGTGGAGAGATCTGCAAGAACAGCATCATAAAATAAATTTAACATATCTCTTTCATAATTTATAACAAAAAATAGAAAGATATGGAAGATAAAAGAAATATAAATAATAAACTTCATCTGATAGAACTTAGAACTTAGTCTTAACAAGTAAAAAAAATATACATTATTTTCAAGGAGGTTCAGAACATCTAGGAATAATGAGTTTATACTGCCACTGAAGCAATTTTCACCAAGCCTCAAAAGACTGGTATCACACAAACCATTTTCTCTACTACATACAATTAAGTTAGGAATGTATTGTGAAATTTAGTGTGCAAAGTGTAAAGGCAAAAGAAGAAACAACTGTCTCTTCCTGGGACTAAGTATTAGCCAAGAACTTAAGAGTCCTCTCAGCAAAGAAGCAGAAATGTATTTCAGAGAAGTACATATAAAATATTACAGAGGAAGGAAAGGAACCTGCATGAACAAGAAGTGAATTATTCACTGAATTAAGGTAGAATGTGCATGTATGTGATATATACACACACACATTTAGAAATAGAAGATTAGATAGAT
>NW_005309181.1:0-831 GCF_000412655.1 Myotis brandtii
ATCAACCAATGAATGTATAAATAAGTGGAGCAACAAACCTCGCTCTCACTCTCATCGATCATTACATAAAAATTAAAAAAGAATGAATGAAGAGTTTGGATAAGAATGGAAAGAAATCTGACCCTGTCCCATGCCCTGCTTAGAACCCACGAGTGGCCTCTTCATTGCTCTTAGAGCCAAGCTGAAACTCCTCTATTGGCTACAGGATCCTGCGTGCTCTGGCCTTTTCGGATCCCTTCTGATCCTCTCTGTCACCCAACTATCTTCAGGTTCCTCCAAGGATCTGCTCTGTCCTGCTTCATGATTTTTCCATAAGCTGTTTTCTTCAGCCTGGGACATAACCCAAGTCTCATGAAATCAGACTCATCACCTGTATCTCAACACAAAGCCTTCCCTGACTTTCACCACCAGCAGGCAGGACTCTTTTAGGCTCTCTTCCTCCAACGTTTTCTGCCTAGCTTTTATCACAGCTATAAATACCCCTTCCTTTATGTGATTATTTGATTAACCTGTTCCCCTACCATAAAAAAGGCATTAACTCCCCCACAAGAAACCCCAACACTTTAAGCTCCATGAGAGCAACTTCGTCTTGTTCCTAAGACATGACATATAGTTGATGCTTCATAAGTGTTCGTTGAATGTATAAATGTTAAAGCAACAACACATGGAATATGCTGAAATTAATTAACCCTTAAAAACTCACTCACCCTGAGGGGACTCTGGGACAATAGAAAAATCATTGAAAATAATCTTCCCTCCCACCCTACCTCCCTCACTAGGTCCTTTGGGGGGCTGTCTAAAATTCAATCACTGTTCCTGTTTTAATTGGTG
>NW_005309182.1:0-831 GCF_000412655.1 Myotis brandtii
AAAAAAAACCCAACCAAACAAACAAAAAAACATAAAAGAATAAATTGATAGATTGGGTATAATCAATACAAAAAAAATTTGCTCTTTGAAGACATTATAAGGAAATGAAAATACAAGCCACAGATTATAGGAGAAAATATTTGCATGACACATATCTGAGAAGGAGCTTGTATCCAGAATATATTTTAAAAACTCATAGTAAAATAAAAAGACAAATAAGATTTAAACCAACAACTCACCTGAGAAGATTATGCAAATCACTAATACACACGTGAAAAGATGTTCAACATCATTATTTATCAGAGCGATGAAAATGAAAATCACAACGAGATACTACTAAACACCAACCAGAATGGCTAAAATTAAAAATGGTGATGATAAAAATGCTGGCAAGAAGAATACTGAACAAATGATACACTCCTCTGTTTCTGGTATGAATGCGAAATGGTACGGTCACTTTGAAAAACTGGCATTTTCAAACTTTAAAAGCATAAAGTAAAACATTTGCTTACCAGTGTCTCTTACATGGTCTCCATCCTCTTCCCATTCCAAACATGTATGTCAACTTCAGATTGATTTTTCAATACCATAAATTCATTACTTTGTTAATTTATTCACTCACAGAGAATTTCAGACAAGATTTTTCACAGAAAATAAGTTTTACCAAGTACAAAATTTCTCATGAAAATTATTTGAGGTTTAAGCAATTATTTCTCAATCCAAAAACACCCAAAGCAAATAATTCCTCTGTGCCTAAATAGGTTACGTTAATCAGGTTATACAAACTAACAACCTAATATCATAAAACAACAGAAGTTTGTTCCTTACCGT
>NW_005309183.1:0-831 GCF_000412655.1 Myotis brandtii
GAGTGCTAATAGTACCGCACTGATAATGGCGTAGACATTTCATTCTATGACTTGTTGTTTTAGTCGTTCACTTAAAGTGAATATAGCAGCATTGTGTCTTTCCTTATATTTCACAATAATAGCGTGTTTACACTATTTGGGAATCAGTTGTTTTTGGTTGCACAGTGGATCTTTACTGTATGTTTGGGAATCTAGACATGCATCATGTGTGGTTGAAAGGACCAGTGGAAGTTTGGATTAGGGAGAATGAATGCTTTCTCCATCTCAAACACAAGAAGTCACCATGGTTAGAGGTAAAACTATATCTTAAAGTCTATTTCTGTTTGTATGAGCCAAGCTTCTCCAGGCTTGACTGACTTGAGTGTGTAAGTGGCAAAGTAAAAGCATTGCCAGTACACCTCAAGCCCCAGGAGCCACTCCACACTGCAGGTGCAAAGGTCCGCCTGCTTCCAATGCAGGGCATCCTGCCTGCCTCCAACAGCCGGTGTGAAGGCTTATTTCATTTCTCAGGTTCCACATGTAAGTGAAGTCATATGATACTTGTCTTTCTCTGTCTTACTGAGCATAATATAAACAAACTAAACAGAAAAAGACTCATAGATACAAACAACAAACTGAGTGTTGCCAGAAGACAAGGGGTTGAGGGGATGGGCAAAAGAGATGAAGGGATTAAGAAGTACAAATTGATAGTTACAAAACAGTCACAAGGGTGTAAAGTAGAGTCGGGATAATATAGTAATAACATTGTAGTAAGTATGTATGGTACCAGGCGGGTACTTGAATTATCAAGGGGGTCACTTTGTAAATTATATGATTGTCTAACCACTATGC
>NW_005309184.1:0-831 GCF_000412655.1 Myotis brandtii
GAGTCAAAAAGTTTGCCCACCCCTGCTCTAGCCTGTTTTGAATCTGATGATTGCTACAGTACCTTGCCACGTTTCCAGAAAGCCTCGGGTGGGCAGGTTTATAAGATGGCCCCTGTATTAGCTGGATTTCAAACACAAAAGTAGGATCAGGATGTCTGTGTCTGCATCTAGATCTGTCATCTCCCTACCTCCGTATCTGTGTATTCATTCATTAGAAGAAATTGGCTCAGGCTACTGTGGAGACTAGCTAAGTAAACCCAAAATTTGTAGGGCAGGTCCTTGTCAAGGATAAATTGCAGGTGGGCTGGAGCCCAAGGGCACAGACTGAAGCTGTTAGAATTTCACAGGTAGAATTTCTTCCCTCCAGCTGTTTCTGTATCTGTCTGCCACTCCCCACATCACCGCCTGGAAAGCCTCGGCCCCGCTTCCAAATCCTTCCAATGATTAAGTCAGACTCGCCCAGATTATCTGGGATTATTGCCTTCCTTAAATCAGCTGATTAAAGGATTTAATCACATCTGCAGCAGCCTTTCACAGCAACACCTAGATTAGTGTCTGATTGATTAACTGGGGGATGAACGCCGGCCAAGTTGACACATCAGAAAAGCCATCATAGTCCACCCGTTGTCAACTAGGCACCCAACATATCTCCTCAGACCATTCTTAATCTCCAAATAAAGACGAAAATAAGTCAAATTTCTACCTATAATGATACAACTCCCCTGCATGCATCTGAAAAGATGCTAACCCTTTCCGCAGAAGAGAATGCAAGGCCCTGGGGGGATGTCCCTCTTCTCTTTTGATACCTGAAACTAGAATCCTGGGATAATA
>NW_005309185.1:0-831 GCF_000412655.1 Myotis brandtii
TCATGGCTTTCTTCTTTATGTCTGTGCTCTGTTCGCCACAGACAGGGAAATTCCAGGCTGGAGATTAGAACTTCAAAGTCCCACGCTCAGGGGAACTGAAATGGAGCCAGAGGACACAGGCTGTCATGGGGGGTGGGATGGGAAAGGGAGCCTGGAGTGCCTGCTAGGTCCACCCTTGGACACACTCTGCCCTCAGAGCTGGGTCCCTAGCCTCCTGTTCAGTCGTTTTCTGTCAAAGATGGTGGCCCTGCTTAGTTCAGAACCAACATGGCGGTTACTTGCCTAAGCATGTCAGGGGACCAGCAAATGCACGGCCAGGGTGGGCCTTGCAACACGAGTGGGAAGAACTCTTTGGAGGCACCAGGCACACTGGGCTCTGGGCTGGGCTTTGCCACAGACCTTTGTGTGGCCCGGGCGGGTCTCTCACTTCTCTGTGTCTCTGCCTCTGCCCTAGGAGGAGAGGACTTATCACCTAAAACTCATTGAGCCCAGCCCCGTCGTCCCGCAGAGAGCAGCGGGCAGGGCTGGGTGATGTCTGGTGGAAGGGTGGGCATGCCCCTGTCCTTAGAGCTACTACCCCCAGATTGTGAGGTCGAGCACGTTCCCACCAAGACACGGTCTAGCAGACCACACCTGGCCCAACACTGAGGGGTCAACATGCCGGGTGGACTGGCCCAAGGCCAGGGAGGGGCAGCTTAAGGGACACCCTGGCTCTAAGGAATGGGAGGTCCAGGCCTGGGCTGCTCGGACGGCTTTCCTGGGAAGCTGAGGGTGGCTCCAGAGCTGGGAGGGGTTTTCCCAGGGCTTCTCCTCATCAGCCTCACTTCTGCC
>NW_005309186.1:0-831 GCF_000412655.1 Myotis brandtii
GGTGAATAGTGACATAGGGCTGGGAGGCAATTTACCACAGAATGAGGAGGAATACATTATCTTGAGACTTGTAGTGCGACTGGATAAAAATTCTGAGGAGATGAGAGGTTTGACTTATAACCAATTAATATTTATTTTCTCCTGAATAGGTAACAAATAAGTGTGGAAAGATTAACTTTTTAATATTTTTTATTGTTTGCTATGAAATGGGTATACATAAAGGATCTATGATTCTGTTTTGTTTCCTTTGATGCTATTTTTTAACAAAGATGAGTTTTCGATTCTATAACTTTTAAATGCTAAAATGCAAAGTGTAGTTTGAGACTAGACTTCCAATAAGACATTGAAAATATCTTCTTCTTTTTTTATGTTGTAGTCCACAAGCTAATGAGGGGTTTGCTCGGGTGTTGAGCAGCTGTGATAGCAGCATGTCTCTTTATTTATTGATGGAAATCCCAGGGGTGGATTGTGTCTGGAATAGAGAAATAGCTCCAATCGTGTCTATGTTCATTGGGAGAAAATATGCAAGGGAGTAAAAGCTTAGAAGAGAGACTTAAGATACTGCTTATCATTGGTACCATGTTTAGAAAGAATGTCATCAGGGATAAAAATATGATGTTTGAAGATTAAGTAAAACTTAAAAGCAAAATACCAGGAAAAATAATGATAGAAGCATAGGGAAAAGGTTCTGTCTCTTTATTATAGACATCAAAAATATCATTACATTTTAAACAAATTAAAAGATGACTCTGATTCATCAACTTTTTGAGCGGGAAGCTGTCCTATCTAATCTAACTTCTTCATTTATGGATGAGGTAACTGATTCAAAAA
>NW_005309187.1:0-831 GCF_000412655.1 Myotis brandtii
CCGACGCTGTATCCACTGAGCCAAACCGGTCAGGGCATCAAGTACAGTGATCTTGATGGGGTTTTGGCCGCCTTTCCTAACCCCGAAGACTCTCAGAGTCGACTCAGGGAGATGAAACTAACCCACAGAACAATTTATGCTGAGCATGGCGCTAAGATATAAAGGTCACTGAACTTGAAAATTGCTCTCTCACACCACTGAGCAAAGAAATGTAATCTCCGTTTTTTGATGATTAATTTGGCAAGAAGTAATTTTTTAAGATGATTATACCCAGGAAAGGTGCTCTCTGTAATGTTGGGCAAAATTCAATTTCTGGAAGGTAATTAGGCAACATGGGTTAAAAGCCTTGGAGAAACTTATTCCTTTTTTCTCAGTAATTCTACTTCTAGAAATTTTTCCAAAGACTAATATAATTTTTTAGTACAAGTTGCAGTAATTTTTAGTATAATTTGCCTAATTTTGTAGACAAAGTTTCATATTCAGGAGTACCCAATGTAGTAGATTTAGGATTGGCATAAACTTGGAAGTGACCTCAATGGATGGTGGAACCTCCTGAGGGACTATTTTGTATAATTAAAAAAATACATTGTTCTGAGACAGTAAAACAATTTTTAGTAAATAAAACAAGAAACAAAGATGTACGTACTGTGTTGTTGTTTTTTATTTTAAGCATGTTGCATGAAAAGGCAAGTACATCATTTTGTAAGAAAATGTGATCGTATACACAAAGTAAAGTCTCCAAAGAGGAACAGTAAAGCATTAACATTCGTGCATTGATGCATTTGTCTGGCATTTATCGAGTGTCCACTATCTACCATGGACTGTTCTAGG
>NW_005309188.1:0-831 GCF_000412655.1 Myotis brandtii
TGAGAGATGTGGTCTAGGAGCCAGGGAGTGACACCCTGGTTCACACTCAGAGTCAGTGGTGAGTCAGAACTAGAACTCAGACCCCCCTCCCCCCCGCCCCCCACCGCCAACTGCTGAGCCGGGGACCAATTCTTCTCCCACATCTGGACAAGCTGGTGTGGTCTCCAAGCGGGGGTATGAGAGTAGAGGGGTAAGCTCTAAGGCAGAGGCTGATGTAAATTAGGGCTCCCTACCTCCTACTCCCTCCCTCAATTCTGAACTTCTCTCTTCCTAAAGTCACTGCCAAGGGCTGGGCCTATAAACCCTTCCCAGCCCTAGTCCAGAGCATCGCCATCGAAGCCCCACTTGATTACCCGCTGCAGAATGACAGGCTTGGAGCGGAAAGTACCGAGCCTTCTGTGTATCAGAAACAACTATTCTGACAATTAATTCTGACATCCCAGCCTATGGAACTCCTCTTCCCCTCACTCTACTTAGAGGTGTCCATCCACTAGGGGCCAGGTCTGCAAGGGCATTTCCTCATTTCATCTTCATAAGAACAGACGGAGGTGGATACTATTATTCTCCCCATTTTACAGATTAGGAAATTGAGGGTTAAAGAGATTAAATAGCTTGTCCAGAACCAAGCAGCCAGAAGGAAACAGGTAGGGATTGGAAGCCAGATCTACGTGATTCCAAAGCCAGTGTGCTCCACCACCTTCAGTCCCGCTTCCCTGAGCTTAACACCAAGGTCAACATACAGTAAATCTCACGGATCAGGGGCCCCAAAGGCTCCATGAAAATCTCAGGGGACACTCTAGAGCAGAGGGGAAACCTGGGTGGCCAGAGCTT
>NW_005309189.1:0-831 GCF_000412655.1 Myotis brandtii
GAATGAATGAATGGAATATGGGGAGGGGGAGGGGAGACACAAGGGTCCCTCCTAGCTGGTACCTAGCGTTGATGCTAATAGCATATGTGACCACGAGGGGGCGCCAGAAACCAGGCAATTGGCCCCAGCCGGCAGCCTCAGTTTTCCATCTTGTAAAACCAGAAAAGTGGCTGGGTAGTTAGTTGCTTGGAGCGTCCTCCCCTTTCGCCAAAGTCGGGGGTTTGATCTCTGGTGAGGGCATATGCAAGAAGCAACCAGTGAAAGCATACATAGGGGGAAGCACAAGTCAACGTCTCTCTCTTCCTCTCTCTAAAAATCAATAAATAATAAAAAAATAATAAGGGTATAATAAGGGAGCAGGGACGTGGGAGGATGAATCAGGAGGACCAGAAGCCGCTGCCCCACACAGACCCCGGCCCCTCCCTCCTCTCCATTCCCTGCCTCCTCTGCTGTCCCCTCCCACCTCCACCCCTGACCCTTGCACCAGCTTGGTTTTTTCTCTTTACATATTCATTTTTTAAAAACTAAAGTTTATACACACGTGTGCTTTAAAGAGTCGAATTCTATTTCAGGTTTGTTAAAATTAGCAGTGGCATTGTCATCCCACAATTTCTCCCTTCCCAGAGGGGCTGTCCTCTTAGTTCAAGTTAAATTATGCTGACATTCATTTCTTCATCTCTAAATAATGCCTGTTTTGCCACTTCTTGATTTTTCAGTTTTAGTATTGACTTCCCACCAGGAGAGGTTCAGAATCAAACCTGAAAAAAAAATTTAAATTTCATTTTCATGATCCTTAATCACTAATCCAACCCCCAGCCCTTCCCCAGTTGT
>NW_005309190.1:0-831 GCF_000412655.1 Myotis brandtii
GACTGAAGGGTTCCGGGTTCAATTCCAGTCAAGGGCAAGTACCAGTTGCAGCTTGATCCTTGGCCAGGGCGCACGCAAGCAATTGATGTGTCTCACACTGATGTTTCTCTCTCTCTGTCTCTCTCCCTTCTTAACACTTAGTCTGGTTCCCTCTGACTGAGCCGTGGAGAAGCACAGAGCAGCCAGCTCCTGTCCAAGCTGAACGTGCACAGACAAGGCCAGAGTGCCCACAGCCACTCCCCACCCCCTGGGTGGGCATGCGCCCTGCCAAGCAGAGGCCTGGCCTGAGCCCCTTCATGGCCCTTCCTGGGGCTCTGGGCAGTGCCCAGGATGATGCCACACCCTTGATGGCATGGGGAGGGACACACATACCCTTTCTGGTCCAGGGCCTGGACGTCTTCCACCCGAAGGCCAAAGATGAAGAGGTTCTCGGCCCCGGCTTCCTCAGCCATCTCCACGTTGGCACCGTCCATGGTGCCAATGGTGAGGGCCCCGTTGAGCATGAACTTCATGTTGCCCGTTCCTGAGGCCTCAGTGCCCGCGGTGGAGATCTGCTGGGATAGGTCAGCAGCGGGGATCACTGCCAGGGGGTAGCACAAGAAGGCATGTCAGCCACCAACTACTCAGTGTGAACCACGGATCTGCAAGAAACACCCTACTCTCTCATCCTGCCCCGAGGCTGGCGCTCACTCCAGGATGAGCCAGAGCCCTGAGGCACCCCTGCAAGTGGCCAAGGCTGGGCACCGCCCACCCTCCCTATAAGGGCTCCCTTTCTTGACCCAGGGCAGCCTGACGCAGAGGTCCCAAGAGGGGACCCTTGGAAGAAACATC
>NW_005309191.1:0-831 GCF_000412655.1 Myotis brandtii
ATTCTCATATGCAGAACTCAAAAGTGAAGGGAACATAAGGCACAGTGAACAACATCAGGGGTACTCTTGACCAATAGGAGATGTAAGCTGATAAAATAAATATATTCCTTTTCTCCATCTCCCACCCTGCTCTCTCAGATAACACTTGCAAATTGACTGCTTACACGTAAATATTTATTCATGTTCTGAAGATGAAGATAATAAGCAACATAAATACTTTTAATTAGCAGACTCTAAGGATAGGGTTGTGGAGCTAAATTACTCACCAAACAGTAATAATAATTCTTGGCAGAAGTTATGATTCCTAGCATGCATTAATATGGCATAATTAGCCATTTTTTCAGTTGTGGTTCATTGGGGTAGGTACAGGTGAAATGTGAAGAGTTGCCTTTAGCAATGTCTGTGGTACTTCATCAATGTGGATGAGAGACTAAGTATAAATATTTAGAGATAGTTAGACTTTTGCTAATTGTATCAAAAGCCATTTAAAAATAAAATAACTACTTGATGCCCTAATATTATTAAATGCATCATTATTCTGAAATGGCCAGATAAAATACTGCACTGATATAATAGCACAGTAAACCTGCCTTGTGAAAAACATTTAAAGAAAATTTTTTTTAGAGAAAATGAAAATAATATAGGTCAGCAGCTTGGTTCTACATAAGGAAAAGAAGAATAAAAAAGGAGGATTAAGTGAAGGTAAAATCATTTTATTTTATTTTTTTTAGCGCACCTAACAAGTAACAATTTGTTCATGATAATAATGAATTTGATTACATGTACTAATATATGATTGTGCATGCTTATAAATAAGTGAAATGAATGACA
>NW_005309192.1:0-831 GCF_000412655.1 Myotis brandtii
TTTTTTCAATATTTATTTAAAATAATAATTTTAAACTTATTTACCTTATTGCTTATAGTCCAAACTAGTGGTGAGTCCACCAAGCTTTCTTCTTCTCCTCAAAATTCTAATTAATTCACATAAATTCAATAATGTAGACTAACAATAGCTAACATTTATTCAGTGTATACTATGTGCCAGGGAATATTTTAGGTATTTAATAAGTTTTAAATCACTGCGATAAGTATGCCTATTATCTCTATGAGATAGACATTACTAGTATCCCTATTTTGATAATTTTTTTATCGTGCACATATGAGAAAACTGAGGAATATGAAAGTCAAGTAACTTTCCTGAGGTCACACAGGAATAAATGTCAGTGTCTGAGTTTCAATTTAAAGCCACAACCTTAACCACCATGATATAGTGTCTTTCCAAGAAAAAGAAATAGAACCCTAATCATGCTGACAAATAAGTGGAGGACTACTAGTAGGTTCGATATTCTGATAAGAAGAAAAATGCTGAATACAATTTTAGTGTTAGAGCAAAACAAAATGAAGGAAAAAGTGGCTGAGAAGATACACAAAGGACAATAGTGGCAGAGAAGGAAGTTGTGTCTCCATGAAGTTCCTAGCTTCACAATGATAGATATTTGGAAGTGTTAGATTCAGTTGTGCTAGTTAGAGGCCCTATTGTATACCCCTCAATCATTGTCATGGAAAGAATGAGTGATTGTCAGAATTAATATTTAATCCTAGGCTAAAACCAAGCACTGTTATTTTAAAGAAGTTTAATGATTTATCTATGAATGGCAAGGACTTTAGATTTGGGCATCAACAGAACAGAATAAAT
>NW_005309193.1:0-831 GCF_000412655.1 Myotis brandtii
AAAGGCAACTAATTTGGAAAAGAAGATGTAAAACTGACCTTATTCACAAGTGATGTGATTGTTGATGTTAAAAATCTGAATCTACAAAACAGCTACCAGATTGAATAAGTTATTTTAGCAAAGTCGTAGGATACAAAATCAACCCCATAAATATCAATTGTCTTTCTGTATATTAACACTAAAAATCACACATCAAAATTTAGAAATACCTCTTATAATAGCATCAAACATATGAACTACACTAAGGATAAATTTGACGAAAGATGTGCAGGTTCTAGACACTGAAAACCACCAACATTGCTGAGAGAAATCAAGGAAAGCCTGCAGACATGGAGGTGTGCACTTCCCTTGGGTCGGGAGGGTCATTATGGCTTACATGTGAATAAATGCTCCCCAGTTGCTGGGTGGATTCAATGCCCGTCTGACCAGAATCTCAGCAGGTGCTTTTGTAGTATTTGACAAACCGATGCTAAAATTCCAATGGAAATGTAAAGGACCTAGAAGAACTAAAAGGACTTTGAAAATGAAAATGAATGTTTTTCGATTTCATGACGTCACAGAATGACAGTAACCAAGGCCGTGCAGTCAAACCTCAGAACTTTTAGAAGAAAAGTGGGGAAAACTGTTGTGATGTTGTATTAGGCAAGGACTTCTTAGATACAACAAAAGCATGACACATAAAAGAACGCATTGACAAATTGGACTTTATCAAGATTCAAAACATCTGCTTTTCAAAAGGCATTCTTGGGCAAATGAGAAGGCTGGAGAAAATATTCATAAGTCATGTTTCTGATTAAAGATGTACCCAGAATATATAAAGAACTTAAAAAA
>NW_005309194.1:0-831 GCF_000412655.1 Myotis brandtii
AGGACTGGGCTGAAAGATGGGGCGGTAAATAAAGCTGAAAACAGCTGCCTGAAGAGTTCATACCATACCCTCCGCCCTCCTCAGACCCTTTGTCCACAATTATTCCATCCTCCAGCCCATACAAGGCGAAGAGACAAAGGGGGCAGTCCCCGAATGGCCTCCCTCCTGCTAACAGCCCAGGACTCTGATTATTCTTCTATGCAGCCGTGTGTGTGTGTTTTTCACAAAGTACAGAGGTCCTTTCTATTCAGTTAGGCCCACTTCTTCCTGGTGTTTTCTACCAAGAGGGGTTTGCACCCTCTCTGTCCCTCACAGGACTAAACATGTGGCTACCTAAGGGCTTAAATCCCGGGAAGATGTAGCAATGTAGCTTTTCACCATTTACTTTGAGAGATTTATTTTTTGTTGCCTTTTTATCTTGCATACTCTTTTTGGAATTTCTTGGTAAAAAGTGTGAAAGAAAAGAATTTTCACTCAAAGGTAGAAACTTCTTCGTGAAAAGACTGGGAGTAGGGAAGGGAAGAGAGCAGCCCCCTAAGGAAGCCAGTGTCCTTCAGACTGAATAACTGTGCATCTTCCTTCAGCTACAAAACAACGTGGTGAAAGCCACAGAAGCACGGGGCTATTTTTACTAAAGGCAGGTATTCAATCACCACTAAGAAGGAACACCCAGCAACTAGATCTCAGCATATAATTAACGCAGATATTAAAAACCAAAAAAAAAAAAAATTGAAACGAACTGTTGTTAGGTTCTAAATTGAGATGCAAGTTAATTATTTATGAATATTCATAGAAACCATGGACAATTTCCAAACTTGCCTTTATTTTCCC
>NW_005309195.1:0-831 GCF_000412655.1 Myotis brandtii
CACGCCAGCCCCACTAGCAACCCCGGGAAAGACAGCGCAACACAGCTCATGGCCCTGAGCGCTCCTAACGGAGGGGTAAGCTGCGCCCCGAGAGGGGAGGACTCCCCTGGGAGCCGTGTTCATACAAATGATTAAGGCAGATCTCTTCCTCACTCACTATGTGAGAAAATCCAATGGCTTAAAGGTTTATAAGTAAAGATGAAGTCATTAAAAGACTACAAGACAAATAAGATAAAATTTTAGATAATTTTGGAGTAGGAAGGCAGTTCTTAACCATGAATGAACAGGCAGACACCACAAGGAAAAGATTAAACACAAAATACAAAAATAAAAAAATTCTGTATCTCAAAGAAAGAGAGAAAACTAGAAGGAAAATAATAAGAATAGTAACTACAAGAATATTGCATTATTAAAACTGAAATATAAATTGCTGATCAAATATATTAGTCAAGAATGGTAAGATAGAAATAAGAAATACAATGAAACAATATAAAATGAAAATAAAAGCAATAAATGCAAATTAAACAATAATGAAATATTTGTCAAAGCAACACTGAATGACTAGGGTACGGGCAGGTTTAGCAACCTTTCTGTACACCACTTCTTGGACTAGAAACTTTTGTAACCTCTGCGGAGGGCAAATTTGCAGAATTGATCAAAAGTCAAATATGTGCACTTGACGTTCACTTCTAGGAATATACATTTAGGCCATAAGCTCTTATTTTAATCTAGTTACATTCTAGGGAGCTCCCCCTCCTCAAACAACTTTGTTCTTCACGTCCATTTGACCATCAAGGAGTCACCAGTAAGAAGACCGTGACATACTAACGC
>NW_005309196.1:0-831 GCF_000412655.1 Myotis brandtii
AATAAGACTGGCAGTGGAAGCAACACAAAGTTAGAAAAGATACTTGAAAGTCATGCAAGACTCTACTCTTGTTAACCCTCGAGAAGAAAAAGACCACCATCTAGCCTAGTGGCTCTTCCAGGGAAATGGGTGGAGGGCCCCACAGGGACCCAATTCCCATAGCGACACTGAGATGCTGTGTGTCGGTTTCACTCCCACTCTCTCCCGCGCCACGAAGGGGTTCCCCGGCTGCGTGGTGTGAGATGTCCTGGAGGATAACGCAGAAGCGGGCGAAGCCAGCTGGCTTCCGCGAGGCCAGCCGTTCACGACACTTGCGAGATTGGGAAACAATACGAATTCTCTCACTTGGTTGGTTGCAAATATACTTTGAAAAATAAACAATGTCATCTATTTTAATGTTCAATGGGTTTATTATTGATATCTTTAATGAATTAATTTTATAAAGTTCTGTTTTTACTCTGAAACACAGAAAATACCAATAACTATAACCACATAGACAGGCTCTCTGGGGTCCTCAGGGCTTTGAAGCGTGTGAAGGACCCTGAGCCCCGAGGTGCGAGGACCCCAGGTGAGGCGACTGCGGCCCAGTGTCAACCGACAGCTCCCCACCCTCCACCCGAGGCCCTAACACGCGTGTTTGTGAAACTAACGCTCAGGTGTCATTGCCTCAGACTCACCGTCTGTGGTAACGAAGAGGGGGCTGTTTTCTCTCTCGGCTGGTTCTGAGGCTCTCGATGCACTTAATATTGTATTGTGTTTATTACTACTAACCGTTATTATCTATTGAGCAATTACTTTCTATTAAACACTTTATATTGAGCCTTAGAGCCA
>NW_005309197.1:0-831 GCF_000412655.1 Myotis brandtii
AAAAAAACTGGGTAAGGGAGTCCTAGAAGCCAGAAGATGTGGGGAAAATCCCACAGACATAAGAGAACTGAGATGAGCATCTCTAAGTCTGTGTTTGAAGCTACTTAAGTAATGAGCTCACACCTCAAGTTACCCATATGTGGAAAATGCCCAAGGAAGTATAACAAAGCTTTAAGAACTGAATTACAGTTCTTGGGTGATAAAGTCACCCAAGCACCAGAGCTAGCCCTGAGGGATGCATGCCCCCTTGACCTATATAGCATAAAAATAACTGAAAATTGAATTGACATTGAAACTAGCATCATAGAAGAAATGAGCAGACCATGCAGGTCGATTGCCTATTCAAACAACAAATCAATATTTGCCAGAGAATTTTAACAGTATGCCTAGTCTGACAATGTAATTTTCAAAAGTCCAAATACAGTCCAAAATTACATGATATACTAACAACCATGAAAATTTGACCAATCCTCAAAGGAAGAAGCAATCAGCAGATGCCAACCCAAAGCTTCAGATGTGTGAATTAGTGGACAGACTTTAAAATAGCTATTGGAACCACTTTCTATAAGCTAAAGTGAACACTCTTGAAACGAACAAAAAGGTAGAAATTCGTAGCAGATAAATAGAGTCTATGAAAAAGAACTAAATTGAATCTTAGAATTGAAAAATAAAATATCTGTAATTAAATATCCATTATGCAAGCTCCAGGGCTGAATGGAGATGAGAGAGGAAAGAGCAGGTGAACTTGAAGAATGAGCAATATAAATTATCCAATCTGAACAACAGAAAGAAAAGAGATTGAAAACAAAAATGACTAGATAGAGTTTCAGA
>NW_005309198.1:0-831 GCF_000412655.1 Myotis brandtii
GTCTATACTACCACAAGGAATAAAACTGCATTGGTTTTGTTCACAGCTATGTACCCACATCATAGAACAGTTCTTCTAGAACAAATTAATTGTGTTTGAGAAAATGTAATTTTCAGCCTCTTACTGAGCAATCACAATAGCCATCTAAGGCTGATCACAATATAGTTTCCAAAAGTGGGGGCCACTTATATCTGCCTTATCATATGTTCCTACCATTCCACCCATCAGGAATTGGAATCTATTTTCACTTTCCTGGAAAGGCCTTGAAATATAGCTTGACCAGTCAAATGTTGACAAAGTGATGTGTACCAGTTTCAGGCCTAGCCAGTAGGAAGTCTGACATCTTCCTTTTCCTCTCCCATGGAAATTAGCCACATAATAAAAAGAAGACTAAGGAGGACTATTGAGTGATGAAACATTACATGGAGATAGATAGACAGAGATAGAAAGAGGCAGAGGCCACAAGGAGGAGTAGTGAGGTACCAGGCATGTTAGGGAAGCTTTCTTGGACCTTACAATGGAACCCAGCTACTAACTAAATGCAGGCAAGATAATGACCCCAGCCACTGCCCAGTGGGGCAGAAGAACCTCCCTTCTGAGCTCTATTTGAATCCCTACAGCAGAATCATAAGAAACAATAAATTATTGTTCTTTTAAGTTTGGGGTGTTTTGTTATATAACACAATAGAAAACTGACACTGTGGTCTATCAGGCATGTTCAGCATCTCTTTTAAAGAAAAGTAAACTTCAGAGATGTTTAGGCAACCCCTCTAAGGTCATGTGGTTAGTGGAAGGTAGAACTTGGATAGTGCTATACTTTTTTTTTTTTTT
>NW_005309199.1:0-831 GCF_000412655.1 Myotis brandtii
ACACACACACACTTAAAATGAGATCTATATTTAATTTTGTAATGGAACTTGTCAAAAAGTTTGATAACACATTGTGTTGGCAAAGGTGTGGGGACATCGACTCCTTTTTGACCTAGCAATTCCCCTTCTAGAAATTCTTCCTACATAGGTACACATGTGAACATGAACAATTTACAAAATTATTCACTGCAGTATCACTTTTCATAACAAAAGAGTGAAAACAATCTAAATGTTATAACTAGTGAATTGGTTACATAAAATTTTAAATATGTGTATATGAGCATAGTAAAGTGAAAAGGCAGACTGAAAACCTGTTTGAAGATGAGCCCATTTACTTTAAAAAGAACAGAGAAATACACTATCTATGTTTCATATCTCTAGAAGGATTCATAAAAGCTGAAATGTTGGTTGCTTCCCTAAAGGGGAATTGGGTGGCTAGAGAACAGAGCCACTTTTTAATCTTTTGTACTTCTTGAGTGTGAATGTACATCATATTTTGAATTAATCAAACTTGAATTTTAAAAAAGAGGGAGAACATGCCAGTCACTCCATAACCAACAATTACAAACTGCATCCCAGCTACGGGAGTAGCACTAGGTTGTTAAGGAGCCAGGCTCTGCTCTCTGGATGGTTAGGGTTGTGTGAAGAAGCAGACAGGGGCAGGGAATCTACCGGCCCAGGCCCAGTGAAATTAGGGCAAGCAAGAGGGGTGCAGTTTACTTTCCTCCCAAGGGAAGAGATTTGAGTTCTGTAAACAGATGGGGGTCATTTCCGACCCTGAACCTGACGTGTCCCTCCTACTCAAAGATATACTCAATGACAGCCAATTTG
>NW_005309200.1:0-831 GCF_000412655.1 Myotis brandtii
TCAGGACATGGGTTCTCTCCATTGGTGAGGCTCCTAAAACAATGATTCACAGCAACTCACCTCCGTGTGCTTTCATCGGTAGGATTTAATCCAAAGATGTCCAGCTCTTTCTTTGGCTTCTCTGGGTGGTGGCTCAGGAAGCTGTCCCTATTCTTATGCAAGTAGTTGACCAAATCCCCATAGAAGCAGTATTCAGTGATGATGTAAATGGGGCCTGTGAGGACCAAAAATGGTTAGGAGATGGGTATGAAAATGAAGAACAGATAAGCCATGAATGGCTATGTTTGCACTGGCAAGAGATGCTGCTCAAAAACAATGAGCTTTCATCAATTCAGTGGAACCCACTCCACTCCATTTAAGGGATTGATATTCGCTGGCATGGTTGGAGATACAGAGTGTGGGCTTAGAAAGCTGGGTTCGATAGCTTTCACAGTCAGCGGTGTTCTATGAAAACCCGCCCTCCCAGGCCAGGAAGCCTACCTGACTTGGTACAGGCGCCCAGCAGGTTGACAATGTTTAAATGCGGCCCCAGGTGGGTCATTATCTTCAGTTCAGACATGAGAGCTTGTTTTTCACTGGATCTGGCTGTGGCTGTTGAAGAAAAACATCACTTATCAGTTCTGAGCAGCCTACTTCCCTGAAAAAGCCAAAAATGTGGCTCATCCTGTGCTTGGATATTACTTTGTTGACCAAGAGTCTAAAAGAGAAAGAGAGAGTGCCTAGATTCTAATATCTGATCCCCCGTCTTTAGGGCAGGAGTGGGGAACCGTTTTTCTGCCAAGGACCATTTGGATATTTATAAACATCATTTGCGGGCCATACAAAATTATC
>NW_005309201.1:0-831 GCF_000412655.1 Myotis brandtii
AAAGAGGTTACATGACTTGTCCAAAATATCCATTATTTATAATATGTAGCACCTTAACTACTACTGAAATTATTTAAGATATGCAGTATTGATGTTCATTTCCTTTACTGACTTTTCTTATTGTTTCATTTTAATAAAAAACGTATTTCCTAAGGCTTTCAGGATTTCACTTACAACCTTAGTCTTTCTAGCAGTAGTTTCTCTCTCCCAAGACTTGCATTTTCAGAAATTTTCAGCTTGAGAAACTGATATTATGGTGGATTGATGCCCAGACATTGCACAGAATCAGAGCTAGAGTAGCCAACTCAGACTGGGCTGGGCAGGAACAGAGGCAAAGGTAAGATTTTAATTCAGTCCCAAATGATCCAAGGAACAGGAGAAGGACAGAGGAGGACATTGAAGGCACTGAGCATAGAGGTATTGGTCCATGAATGATGAAGGGCCAGAATCTGTGCATGGCTGTGACATCACATGTGCATGAAAAACAGCAGAAAGTCAGGTTGGAAAGTAGACAAGGTCCCCATCAAGAAGAGCTTCCCATGTCATGCTAAGGAATATGACATTAAAGGGTTTAAGCTGGGAGTCACAGGATCAGACTAGGTTCCCGAAAGGACACCTATTTCCATCTGCCCCACCTCCCAACCCACCACCACCCAGCTGTGGTATTGCAGTTCATCCATCCTCCACCAAGATGTGTAGACTATGAAATCAGTCAGAATCTTATAGTCATGTAGCAGAGAGGAGAGGATGGACCCAAGGAATAAATAAGAATAGAATGGACTTTTATACGGGGTGTTGGAGTTTTGAGAGAGAAGAACTCTAGGAAGAAGC
>NW_005309202.1:0-831 GCF_000412655.1 Myotis brandtii
GAGAACTGTGGTCCCCTGGACAAAAGCAGAAAAATCAGCAAATACTGGTTTGGGAGGGTAGTCAAGGGTTTGACTTTTAACATATCGCATTCAAGGAGTGGACAGACATGTGGGTGTAGCATCTGGGAAGAGAGATGTAAAGCTGAATGCTACCTGTTACAATAACAAAATTCCCTCCCCATAAGTTTGTCCTTCCTTTGGAGTTTTCCTGAATCAACACCATGGCCACCACTGTACTAAGCCCCAGGAGAATGCTTGATCCTCCTCCCCTCCTTTACCTGTAGTAGTGTGCTGAGCTGGCAGGTACCAGGTGATGAGAGCTGTTAACCTTTCCCAACTTTGCCTTCAGTGACTTCACATTGCTAGCTTGAAGTTGGCCATAGTGGGAGTATTTATATCATAGAAACCAGCAAGTGCTACAAATCAGGACCCTGCCCCCAAAGGGTTGTTAAATATTTACTAGCACTTACCAATCACTAAGTAAGAATGCAGTAAGGATAGGGTATGTGTGGGGCCTTAAATAGGATAGTCGGGGAAGACCTTGATATTAAGGTGGCATTTGGGCAAAGACTGGAAAGAGATGAGAAAATGAGCCATGCTGGTATCTGAGGGAAGAGCATTCTTGTTGCAGGAAACAGCAAATGCAAAGCATCTGATGCAGGACTGTGCTTGGTGTTCAAGAGACGGCAAAAAAGACCAGTGTGGCTGGAGCAGAGTGAGTGCAGGACAGAGTGGTAGGGCTTGAAGTCAGAGACGGATGATGGGGGGAGAGGCAAATAATGAAATAGCTTTTAGGTGATAATAAGGAATTTGACTTTTACTTTGAGAAAA
>NW_005309203.1:0-831 GCF_000412655.1 Myotis brandtii
GAGTCAGTTATTTGTGTTTCATTCTGGGTGCAATGGGAAACCAATAGAGAGGATCTTAATGAAGCCTGGAGCACCCTGATGTTTTAAGAACAAATAGTAAAATGGAGGACTTCGTCATTTGACACTCAAACAGTAGCCTAGGGCATTTCTCCTCCAGGGAGAACTTCAGTAACATAACCTTCCTTAGAGCTGTTTTGTGAAAAATTAAACCTCTCCTTTAAATTCAGACTTTTGTGCTGTTTGATTATTCTGTGCTTGCTTCCAACCTAGAGATCTTCATACCTCACCTCTTACAGTAAAAAAAATGATAATAAAATTTAAAAAATTGCCTGTGGTCTGGCGCTCACCGTGGTATCTTTGCCCAGGACCACAACAGGAACTTGTAAAATTTTATTTTGAGTCAGTGCCAGGCATCGTCGGGACCACTGACATTCAGGAGCCCATGGAACTGACAGTGTCCTTCCAGCTGTGGTTTGGAGAATGTGGGATCTATTTTTAAAATGTTACACTTCACCTCGGCATGGCATTTCCATAATTTTGTCAGCTTTTTTTTAAAAAAAGAATCATTATTACCTATTATTGTTTCAGGACTGATGTTTTTTATTACAATTGAAAGCAAACTTTCCCCAAATTATGGCACAAGCCATTTCTCAGGGTGTGCTGCTTCCTCTGCATCATTCATCAGATATGCCAGGGAGTTTCAGTGCTGACAGATCTATACAAGCGATAGTTAAACAGTAATGGTTTCCACATACTGATATGAAGTGCCCATGAAAACTGATGGCAGTTTTCTACAACTTACCACTCACATACGCTTCCGAATTTACATTG
>NW_005309204.1:0-831 GCF_000412655.1 Myotis brandtii
GCACCTTGTATGCGGGCGCTGGGCTCGGGACGGAGTGTCGGCGCTCACAGGGGTGTGGATTCCTTTGTAATCTGGCTGCGCCTGTCTGTCAGGTCAGGTTCTCTGGGAAGCTGCTGCTGGGCTGAGGTTGGGCATGGACAGGGCCACTGAGAAGTGACTTCCTGGCAGGGAAACAGGCAGGAGCAAGATTGGGCAGATCTGACAGTTCTCTACCTGCCCAACGGAGAACTCCAGCACACAGACTGCCCATGCGGGAGCCTGACTGAGCAGAGGAGAAATGACAAGGCCCCGGACCCACTGCCGTACTCGGCCACCAGCCCGCAAGGCCAGGCCAGAGAGCGGCGAGAGCGATGCACGGAGCACAGAATGGAAGGAGGTGCTTGCACAATCCTGAGAGCCGGGCACCTCACTCTCCTCACCCTCGCCCCAGCCGGGGGTCCCCAAAGAGGCTAACCAGTGGAACCACGGGCTCACCATGCTCCTGGCCACTGGGCAGTTAGTCCTTCCTGGAGAGGCCTTGCAGCACCTGCCTCTGCCACATTCTTCCACCCAACAAATGTCTACTGGGCACCCCTGGGTGCCGGGGTTTTGGGTGAACAAATCAGACCAGGCTCTGTACTCACCTGGACGTGTGCCCCAGCATCTGTGTCGGGGTCGGGGCACCTCCTGCTTGGGTCACAGAGCTGAGGGGTGTCCGTGTGAATGATGCCTGCTGGAGGCACACACTCGTGCACACTCAAGGGGGCCCCGGAAGGTTGGGAAGATGTTCAAAGAAGCTGCGGCCTCAGAAGGAAGATGAGCCCAGCCAGTGTGGCTCAGTGGTCAAGCATC
>NW_005309205.1:0-831 GCF_000412655.1 Myotis brandtii
AAAAAATGAAATTATTATAAGTTATAATTTAGTACTATTTTGCTTTGATTATATCAAATCAGGAAATACATCCTTTAAAAAATGTGCCATATCTCATTACTATGTATACATAAGCAACCATCATAAAATAATTGTAGTTAAACAAAAATGTCTATTGTGGTTTTTTTATTTTAAGTTACTTACTAAACCATGTATAATTCTATAAGAAATTAAAAGAAAAGAAAAACAAAACTTTTGAGAAAACAAGGACATAGGACCAGAAGATGCCTGAGATCTTAGTGTCACAATTGTATAATAATTCTAAGATAACCATTATTCCAATAATGATGCTTTGATTTATTTCTGTTAAAAATGTTATTTGCAGCAATTTAAAATTTGCAAGTGAGGATGGTGGAGCAGAGATAGGGGTTCTCCGCAGGTACTGGGAGAACAGTGTACTTTTTTTTCAGAACCACAATGTTGAAACTACGTAATTACATAGTAACTGTTGACCTTGTAATTACACTGTAAGTACCTGTAGTGACAAGATAAATGCATGGTTATTTCAGTCTTTTCAGCTATAGGGCTATCATGCAACCCTAACAATGTAAGCTACATAGTAATTTATTTGTAGAGTAAATAGTGCTTACCCACAAGTATTACTCATATATGTGCAGTACTTGCCACAAAGATCCATAGAAAAACATGGCAAACCATCGCCCTCTAGGTACTTTTATTCAAATGACAAACACCCCACATACATGTATAGCACTATGATTATTTAAGTATTTGTGGAGCATTTGGGAGTCTTCATTGCTGCCTTCTGTCTTAAAATTCCCTGATCTCCACATA
>NW_005309206.1:0-831 GCF_000412655.1 Myotis brandtii
CTCTCTCTAAAAAATCAATGCAAAAATATCCTTGGGCCAGGATGAACATCAAAGGCATGGAGCCTGTGAGCTCCCACCCCTACTTCCCAGCTCTCGCCCTCACAACCCACCCCAGAACGCACACCTCGGACCCGCTCCAAGCACCTGTCCTGTGTCCAGAAACCCAAGCGTCCTAGAGTATTCTCACGGCAACAGCAGCAGCCTTACCGACTTCCGACTCCTCCACCTCATCCACATCGATGACCTGCGGGTGCTGCTGGGGGAACCTGGCCCCGGGCAGCTGGAAGGACCGGGTCCTCTCGGTGGGAGGCCTGGCGGGCCTGGCGGTGGCCGGGCGGCTGGGGGACAAGACTCGGTGCCTGGTGGTGCTGGTGTCTCCCCTCCTCGGGGTCTCATGGGGGATGGGTGTGGTGCCCAGGTCCTCCGGGCCCAGACTGGTCACCGAGTCGTAATCTTCGTCATCATCATAGTCTTCTCCGTCGTCCGGTCTGAGGATCACGTCCGAGGACACCACGCCGCTGGCTGTGTCGGGGCCCCCGATCTCAAACACCCAGACGCCCTGCTGCCCGGAGTTGCTGCTCCTATGAGAAAGGACAGACTTCTGGGCAACAGGCCCTACACCCCGGGCAGAAGGAGCCTTGGGATCCGTGTCCACCTGAAACCCAGGGGCCTGGAGGGCGGGAGAGCCGACTGGGTCATGTGTGGTCATCATGCTAGGGGCACCGACAGACTCTTGGGGACCAGCTAGAATGCTAAGAAATATTCATCACGCTCTGTTAGCCGTGATGGTGTTACTCTGATTAAAGAAGGCCCGTTCTGCCCTAACCGGTC
>NW_005309207.1:0-831 GCF_000412655.1 Myotis brandtii
GTTCCCCTGATTTAAGCTAGCGACTTGCTCTCTGTGGTCCTCAGAGGAGCTGATCCCAAATCCCCCACCTGGATAAGGGTGGCATCTTTAACAATTTCTTCACCGCATTGCTTTTGGAGCTCTCTCAGTTGCCACTTGGTTTTTCAGGGTTCAGCTGCTTTCAGGTCTTCTTTGGGTTCCTGACTTTTTCATGTCTTGGGGTCTCCAGATATTACCTGAGACTCAGTGCTTCGTGGTGTGCTCTGTGGGGCAGGTTAGGTGCCAAGTCTTGGTTCTTGTCACTGCTTGCTTTCTGCTCTGCAGCTTTCTTAGACTCATATTTTCTTTGAACTTTAAGGGTTGACTTTGATAATGGCCTATTGTGATTTCTTATTCTGGGCTGGTTTCTTCTCAGACAGCTTGATATTGGTGACTGGGTTATTTCTCACAACCAAGAGTCTATGAACTATTGTGAATGCAGGCTCCTCACCCGGTACTTCACTTGGAACTTCTTGGTAAGTCATTGTTTTTGCTGGAAATAGTACATACAAAAATGGTTGCTGACATAGGGCTGGTGTAATGCCAAAGCTTGTACTGATTATTAACATGCAACCTGGAAGCATGCATGGTAGTTAAAATGTGCTCCCCATCTGGGCACCAAGCAGAGTATATATGATCAGAACAACTGGTTTAGAAATAAGTTTGTATTTTTTAACAGCCCATAACTGCACTTATTTGTCAGAGTTCTAAATCCAGCTAGCATGAATGTGTAGCATTAGAGTCAGCTAGCATGAATGTGTAGCATTAAAGCCAGATAGCATGAATGTGTAGCATGAAAGCCAGCTAGCATGA
>NW_005309208.1:0-831 GCF_000412655.1 Myotis brandtii
TGCTACCTTTCTTTTTCCACAGAAAAAAACATTCCTTTCTCATTCAAGAAAATTCCATTTTATTGGACATCGGTGAAATGTGGGGAGTTCATAAATTTTATGTTTTCTATATTTTATTTATTTATATATGAACTGATAAATTCAAGGTAGAAAATAGGTACATATGGTATAACTCAATATCAATAACATATTATTTTCGTGTATTCTGAGTACATGAGAGGTATAATCATAATACATTACATGAAAAAATGCAGTGGTCTGTAAATAACTTCCAGTGTCCAATCAAGCAGTTGTCATTAATTCTGGCTTATATTTAAAGTGCTACAGTACAATTAATTCATTTTAGACTTTGAAGTTAATGAGCCATGCAAATTAAATTGGAGGAAGGAAGTTATAACTTTTTGATATTATTGTTGAGGTTGTAGTCCTGGTAACTTGGAAAAGATTTTCTGCAAAGTTAGCTTTGAAATCAGCTTCTATACACAAATGAAACTATGCTCTAGAGTTAGTAATCATATGGATACATTCATGATGTAGTCTTGACAAAGATCTAAAAGAAATAAGCATTGTACAGAGTGACATAATCAGTTTCCATTTTTTAAAGGTTCTAGCTGTGCCTAAAACTTACATATTCTCTGATCTATGATCTGGTAGAAATAGTTATAGACCTGGAGTCAAATGCCAAGGCTCGACACTAGCAATCGGCAACTGAATCTAAGAAAGTCATTTAGCAACCTAGTCTCATTTTACCATCTGTTAAATGTTGCTTAATTGGGGGTACAGACAAGGCGCCAGTCTAACTTCACAGTCTAAGCCAGTGGTCGGCAAACT
>NW_005309209.1:0-831 GCF_000412655.1 Myotis brandtii
ACCTTATTCTCCCGCTTAGTCACAGAAATGGATGAAGAGGGCACAAGTCTATACCTGCGTGGACTCATAGGAAAGGAAATCAAAGGGGAACTGAAAGCAGACACTGTCTATATCAGATTCCTTTTAGGCGAGATGCCAACATTTCAATAGAGCCACTCCTTAAATTCCATTAGACCAGCTCTGAGAATCTCTGCCAGCTCAAAAATTCTATGCCTCACTGATTCTTTCAGACCCCCCGGATATTGACATTAACTAATTTGCTTGGCTGAATTAGGATGAGGTTTCTGATGCTTAAAAAGTCACAATTTCATGGTACAAGAAATACAGAGACCAGAGGGATAACCAGGTGAGAACAAGTTTATTCTGTCAGCACTTTATTGAAAAAGAAAAACAAACAAACAAAAACCCAGCAACTTTGTTCGGGTCCAAGCAATTCAAATATCCCCTGAGGCTGCCAACCCTACAACATAGGGGGAGACATGGTCAGAGAAATGGAAAAAAAAAATAACCAAAGGAAGAAATAGGGACCAGAGAAGAGAGTAGGGGCATGCCAAGGGCAAAGAAAATAAAGGGTGATGTTTCACCACCACTCAGGCATTAGTATAATCTAATTCAATTGCTTTATCTAATTAAGTTAAAAGGAAATGTGATATACTGGAAGTATTGGTTTGGAAGTCAGAACACCTACATAATGTAATCAATGAGTTTGTGCAAGTGTCTTCATTTCTCTGATGATTATTCTCCATAACTGTAAAATTAAGGAAGTTGGCTCTGAAGAGTTAAATAATGCTGGTAAGTCACAAGTACCTAGATTTAAATCATGCCATATGT
>NW_005309210.1:0-831 GCF_000412655.1 Myotis brandtii
GTATATTATAGTTCTTTGTTTTAGCCATCTTTTCTGATTAAAGAAATAATACATATTCATGATAGAAAATATGGGGGAAAAGCACAGAAAATGTAAATCACTTGTAGAAAGTAGTGTTAGATTAGTTATTTTCTCCCCATTTTGTTGTTCTTCCCCAGGAAGAATTTAAATTGAATATTGATCTTAAGTTTTACTTCAGAATATATCAAGATTATAACTGCATGTTGATTCAATTAGTCTTTGAAGCAAGTGTTTTGAAATTCAAGAAGCTCCGAGTTTTTGAATTTCTTGTATCTCCCAGGAACAGAGCACCTCTGTAACGTCCAGAAATAATTCCTTTGCACTACTAGATGATAGGACCCAATTCTCCAACTTTTGTTGAAGGAAAAACTCCCCGTGAAGAACGATGCTTTGGAAGAACGTAGCATTGAGGCTGTATTTTATGTCCTGACCAATACTATGGCCATTCACATGCGAGTCCTCCTGGGACTGCACAATGAAAACCATCTGGCTTTGGAGACTTGAAACACTTACATGTCTTAAGTGCTACGTAATGACTTCCTGGAAGACTTTATTCTCCATCAACCTTGTACTAAAAATGATTGCAGGAGAAATTTTTCTTTTACCTTAGACTTCTTTTCTTGAAGTGGAATCTCTTAAATTCTCAGCTTTGTCTCATATGCTTCGTGAAATCTTTAGCAACAGTGTTTCATCCAGCTTTTAAACTACAATATGCAGTTTTCATAAAGGCTCTCGACAATTTATCTTTTGTACCATCTGTTTATTTATTCTATCCCATCTGAACTCAATATATGTATTTAATACTTCAAT
>NW_005309211.1:0-831 GCF_000412655.1 Myotis brandtii
GGGGGGGGGGGGGGGGGATCTTAAAACCAAGCAATATTTGTATGCCAAAGAAAAGTGCTATTGCTTATTAACCACATAAGACACACAATATCACAAATCCTCTATTTCCTCAACCTGTTTTCCAACCTTTAATGATTTTATAGCTGTTAAGTATCTCAGCTTATATGATATGCCACCCTCTGGACCACAAAGAATTGGCATATACTGACAGAATTAAGGGTCTCACATCCTTGGGGGAGGGGGAATTCATAAGGTTAACTTAAAAAAAAAAAAAAACAACTTAAAAAATACCCCTCTGAGAAGGAGAAAATTCTGAATCTTAAAGAAACAATTAAGACCCAGCCTCCAAAACCCTACTGCACCGTTAGAAAACAGATGGCCCTGGCAGTGCTGTGTTGGAAAGCTGCCTTCAATTATCAGTCTGGTTACTACCAGCAGATGGGTACTGAGGCAGCAAAGCCAAATTCAAGAAGAGGGGGAATCTGGCTAGGAGGAAGTACTTGAAAACTTGCTGGCAGCTGCTGTGTTCATATATATATATGCTCATTTCATCATCAAGATAACACAGAACCCATTGTAGTTAAACTCCTGTCTTTGTCCTAATCCTGCCTCCCTTCCTTGCTGGCAAATTAAGACATCAATCAGAACTAAAGGGCCGCTCCAACTGATCTCAAGACTGAGGCTGGCATTCATACTGGGCAGTGTTCAAGTCTGCAAAGAATGATCATTAAGATACAACAGTGTGCCCTAGCCAGTGTGGCTCAGTTGATCAAGCATCATCCCTTGCACCGGGGGGTTGCCAGTTCGATTCCCAATCAGGGCGCATGCCCG
>NW_005309212.1:0-831 GCF_000412655.1 Myotis brandtii
TTCACAGACATGGATGGGTGGGAGATGGGGAAGTCATTGTACTCGTATTTAAAACCCTGTGTTATGCAGTGAATTCACTCGTCGTGGTGAATTTGCACAGAAAGGTTTGCTCCTTTGGCAAGTTTGAATGAGCAGATTTGCTTTGGAAACGGCTACATTTTACTCAGTACCAGCTACAGCGAGTCAGTGCGCCCCCTGCTGACAAGTCCCTAGTGCGACTCCTGAGCACTTCCAAAGTTTATTTTGTTCAGTAAACCGTGTCATATAAAATTAACAACCACCAATAAAATTAGCTTATATGTTTCAACTGTAAAAGTCCAAAACAAAGTAAAGCTAGTCTTCGTGGCGCTAGAGATCTCTAGCCTGGCTTCTCCGCGGCTGAACCAAGGTCCTTTTATCTAAAGCCCAGTGCACAAACATATAGCTTAATGTGACTAGTGTTCTTCCTTTTATTTCTTTCTCTATGGCAACCAATATGCTCTGCTCAGAAATGTTCCCCATCAAGGAAACAAATGATCTTCAGGGAGCAGCTCTATATGGCATCTGGTCCAATGGAGCACAGAGAGTTAACCCCAGTCAAAAGCGAGGCTGCCAAGCAGTAAACAAGGAGTGGAAACCCGGCGGATCGTAGCCCTCTCCCCAACTGCAACCTCTCCCTCCCTCCTTACAAACCATTTCATTGATTTGGCATCAACTGTTGCCAAAGAAACTACTAATTTTAAATCACAAGGTGTTCTGGATACAAAAGTGCAATAAAATTCTAGCCATTTGACGCCACCCCCTCGTCACCCAGGCAAGGCTTCCTTTCAAAAGAACAAAACCAAGAAGCTT
>NW_005309213.1:0-831 GCF_000412655.1 Myotis brandtii
CTGGTATTTGAATTCAGGCCTGCATGCAGGCATCTGCTCCAGCCAGATCGCACCCAGAAGTTCATTACTCTGTCCATTACTGCATTCCGTGCTTCGTTAGATGCCGTTGTGCAGTTAAACCCACAACTCGTGTTGCTGGAGCACCGGCCATAGTCAAGGCACTGTGCTCAGGGCCGGGGGGATGGGGCACAGCCACTTCTCCAGGAGGGGAGCTTGCCTTCCAGAACAGGGGCTTGCTCAGGGAGGGGGTGGTTACTTAACAATTCAACTTTGTAATGATTCTCTCTGAGTCTTTGGAATTATTTTTTATTTTCAAGTGTTAACCAGGTAAGCAGTTCAAATACTGTGGTCATTTACAACTGCTGCTTTGTCTGAACTGGGATCGTACGCATACCGTGCAGCTGATTTAGAAATAACCTGGCTGCTGAGGCTCATGGGAAACTGTCATTGCCAAACCCCTCGTTTTGAATCTGTCATCAGCCTCACTGCTGCTATTGATTGGCTGACTCTCTAGCAAGTAGACCTTGTCGACATGAACTTTTAAATCCATTGCGATTTAAATGCCCTCCTCCCAGGAGCATGCCTGTGCTTCCCCCATCTCCCCACTTCCTTTCTTCTTACCTCCCCTCCTCCTCTTCCCCCAACACCCCCCCAAAAAAATAAAAATGAAGGGTAAATGCCACCTGTATCTGTTTCCTTTTATTTTCTGCAGTTTGAATATTTTATGCCTGGATGTGGTACTTTTTGTGTGTTTTTTATTGTTTTTTTCTTTTCCTGGGCTTTTAACATTTATTATTCTTCTTTTAAAAAATATATTTTTATTGATTTCAG
>NW_005309214.1:0-831 GCF_000412655.1 Myotis brandtii
TGACTCCAAGAACAGGATCTTGGGGGCTTTGGGCTGTGTGATGGATGGAACTTAAGCAACAACAAAAAGTGAAACTAGCAACATCAGCATCTGCCCTAATGGTCATAAAAGTACAACTTCAACAAATGTCAAAAAATCACAAGCATATGTGTTTTTTTTTTTAAACAAATGGTATGTATGTCACACCCTGCAAAAAGACAAAACAGCTGATTCTATATCCAAATAATTATAAAGTAAGGGTCTGTTTGGTTGGCCCTTTTCTATGCCCTCTTCTCTGCTTTCTTTATTCTTTCTTGCTAGACAGGAGCAGAACAAAAGTAAGTTCATGAAAATCAGGAGTGGCTAAAGAGCCTAGAATGTGAGAGCAGAAAAGACTTCAGAAATCACCTGGGCTCAAAGCAGACGGGACAGAAGGGACCTTGACCTTGCTGGGGTCACACCACCCTCAAACCTGAACAGGGACACGGATGCCAAGTCTGGAGCTATTCAGTGGCTACACTTTTCCCTCAGGACAGACATGACCCTTACTGCTTTCCTGACACTTGAAATTCCTTCCAAGTTCACAGTTGTGCTTATGAGTAAAGGCTTAAATCAAAACAGACCTGGAGAGAAGTGCCCTCAGGAGTTCACTGTTGCTGCCAGAGCTTTTAGAACCACACATTTGGATGGAGAGTCTCTGGAAAGGGCAATACAGGTGGGGAGGACACTTGAAAATATTAAAGATGTGTGGGTGCTTGAGGGGATGGGTAGAGAAACTTGGCTTTCCTTTGTAATGCAGAGATTACTTTTAGCTACAGGGCCTGACTCTCCCAGTAGGTGTCACACTTTTTT
>NW_005309215.1:0-831 GCF_000412655.1 Myotis brandtii
GGGAGTTGGCTTGTGCAATTATGGAGGAGCCTGGCAAGTCCTAAATCTGCAGAGCCAATATCCTAGCTTGAGTCTAGAACCCAAAATCCCTGCAGATCCCAGACAAGCTGATGTGCTAGTTAGAAGGGTCTCAGGCACAATAATTCTCTCTTACTACGGGGGTGGTCAGTGTTTTGCTCTATTCAGGCCTTTAACTGATTGCATAGGGCCCACTCTCACCATGGAATTCAATCTGCTTTTCTGAGTCTGAGTTCAATGCTAATCTCATTCAAAAACACCATCACAAAATCATGTAAACATGCAGAATAATGTTTGACCAAATATCTGACACCTGTGGCCTAATCAAGTTGATACATAAAATTACCAACACAGAGACCATTCAGTTAGGAAACTTCTCTCTGCTTTATAATATTTCAAACCACTAATTGATTACTGAAGTCAAATAAAGAAGACCCCTACATTTGTTGGAACTATTTCCATTATGTTGATATGCATTTCAGCAGATGTTTTCTGAAACCAGATACCTATCTTCCTAACCGAACCTGAAGAACTAATTGAATTGTAGGCAACATAGGGGGAGAGACCCTTGACATCAATAGGCACATGGACTGTGTAGTATTATTATCTCTCAATGTTCAAACTAAAGGGAGAAAGTTGTATTTAGTGGTGAACCTCCTTTTTTCTTATAGTAAGTCTTTGATGATACTTTCATTTGAAACAAAACATCAGCATAATAATCTATATTCTGGCCCTAGCCAGTTTGGCTCAGTGGATAAGAGCATTAGCCTGTGGATTGAAGGGTCCCATGTTCGATTCCAGCCAAGGGCACAT
>NW_005309216.1:0-831 GCF_000412655.1 Myotis brandtii
GAGGTCTTAGCTGGAAGTTGGGAACCTGCTTGAGGAAGTGTCCACAACCGAGCTTAAGAGTCCTATTCTGGGCGAGAGACCCCGACTGCACCTGGGGTCCCGTCTGCGCAGGAGGGAACCAGAGCTGGCACGAGGGGCCAGGATGACAGGCTCCAGCCGTCGGTGGATAGTGCAGGAGGTGGGAGGAGGCCAAGGATGGGGTGGAGGTTTATTTCTAGAGATGAATGGGGTTGTATCCCACCCGGGCACCAGCACGCAAGAGGCAGGTCTAACGTGGAGGGAGTAGGATGCCTCCGGTGGGGGGTGGGTCTGCGGCCTTAGGCACATGTCCTCCCACCTTTGACTTAGGTGCCCCAGGATGGAGCGCCCGCGGGGCATGGTGGTGGGGCAGGAGGAGCAGGAGGAGCAGGAGCTGCTGGAACGGGCCTTCTTCTCCTGGGCTGAGTTCAGCCGCTTCTTCGACGCCTGGTGCCAGCAGCGGCTGGCGCTCTTCTTCATCCAGAGCTCCATGCACCTGACCCGCTGCCACTGGGCCAGGCTGCCCCCACTGTACACGCTCATCGACGTGCTCAAGTACAGCTACGTGCGGCTGGTGTGCAAGGATGTGCGTGCTCCCAGCCGGCCCGCCATGGGGTAAGTGAGCTCAGCCGCCACCCTGCTGCGTGCTAGAGGGGGGAGGGAAGCAAGGGGGAGGGGTGAGCACAGAGCCCCACACCCAGAGATTGGGAGCGAGAGATGCCAACTAAAACAGCTAAACATGCCTTGTAGAGAGGCTGAGAGGGTCAAGAAGGGAAGCTTACTGAGAGAGAGAGAGAGAGAGAGAGAGAGAGA
>NW_005309217.1:0-831 GCF_000412655.1 Myotis brandtii
GAGGGGACAATTTGCATATTAGCCTTTTATCATATAGCATAGCATTAGGCACAGTTTTGAAATTTTGTATTTCCAGAAAATAAAGTTATTTTCATTGAAGAAAAACATCTAAGATTGATGAGAAATATTTCAAGCAGACTTTACAGAGCTAGTTTTTGCACTGATTGACATAAACAATCTAGAACTGTGGTACTTATTTCGCTGTTACTTTGCAGAAAAAACAGGAGCAACTAAGTGTATACAATTAAATATAGATGTCTACTAATTACTTAAATCCTCAACAAAAGTAGTGAATATTCATTACATCATAAAGACAAGTATACATGGAAAGATAATAAATTTAGGTAGTAGTAGGAACACTAAAACTGTTAGTTGACATGAGCAATATTCAGATTAGACATCTTTGTCCTGTAGCTGAAGAATACATATCCTTATGATTTTCTATCCTGAGATTTCTAACTCCAGGAAAATATATTGGAATGGTCATTCAAAAATATTTTTAAGGATAATAATTTTATTTAGAACTTGAGTTTTTGATAAAAAATGGATTGTCCCTTTCATTACTCCTTACACATTTTTAACATTCTAATAGGCCCAACTTCCATTACAACTATGTCTTCAAGCCCCTTTACTTCATGGTGCTTTAAAATTCACTGAGGAATGTTGAGAGTATGTGAAAAAGATCCAAGAGGGAAGGGAGAAAATAGTATAGTTCAGGATAGATCTTCTCAGATGAAGGAAAGTGAAACTGAAGAAAGCCCTGAAGCAGGATATACAATGAATGAAAACACTTGTAGTACCTTGACAAAGACATATAAAAGGAAAAAAAAA
>NW_005309218.1:0-831 GCF_000412655.1 Myotis brandtii
AGAAGAGGTTCAGAGATGTGACATGACCTACCTGGAGTCTCAGGCCCCCGAGTAGGAAATAAAACCTGTGTGGTGCCCCATCAAGAAAATGCAACTTATGGACGACTCAGTTTAACCACCTGTAGTTTGGTTAGATAGTGTACATTTGCAGCAACTCATAACTAACTTGCTCACTAGTCTTGGATTGATGATGACACAGTCACAATTGACTGTCTGGTATGGTTCTGAGATAGAGACATACAATAGAGTATTTATTTTCATGCTTTAGTGACAAGTCAGGATACATACTTGTGCTGCAGAGCCACCTTCCTCAAGGCCAAGGCTTGGCTGCTGGACTCAGGGGCCCGGAGTCTCTGCTTGAGCTGCTTTCCTCAGGACAGGAGGTTAATGCGGGCCACGTGTTTCCCCCTCTGTGCCAGGAACTGTGCTTTTGGTGCTTGACTCACACTCATGATCTCATTTACTTCCCAGAACAGCCTTGTGAGCTGATTGTTATTATTATTCCAAGTGTAGAGCTCAGAAAAGCTAAGTAATGATTAAATTCAGAAAGCCAGTGACTGAGAAAGGCAAGAACAGAACACACATCTTACTGATTCTGCAGTGCATGCTACTGCCACCTTATAAAGTAGGTGTCCACAAGCCTGGCACTCTAATTTCATAGGGAAAGCAGGGAGGCACGGCTTCCTCCCCGCATCCAGGGCACCTCAAGGAGGTCGCATGAGTCAGAGGAGAGGAGGACGTAGGTTTTACCTGGTGGTCCTTTCGTACACTTCCCTTTCTGTCCCATAGAAAGTGTCAGATTTGTTTCAAAATATTCTAGAAAAAAAAAGA
>NW_005309219.1:0-831 GCF_000412655.1 Myotis brandtii
TCATCATATCTTTACTTACTAATTTTAGCATCCATTGGCGTTTTTCTGCCTGCAACAATCACTACTTTGGTGTTTGCAAATGGTGATTTTTAAAATAGTTTCATCATGCCTTCTCTTCCATTTACCTTTTTAGTTAATTCTTTATATCAATATGGACACACGAAATTTGCTTTATTCTGTAAACTATAATCCATTACTATCATTATTTTGTCACCCAAAATGTCCTAGGTTTGGCCACTGGTAGCTCCTTTAAGATGACTTTTACATCCTTTCCCACATACACATTTTTTTGGGTACTTCCTTATTTCCTGGTACCGTAAGGTGTTCTAGGCTCATCTTGTAATGTCCTTACTCCATCCCTAGATAAGTTTTTAAAAATAAACAAAACATCATGGAAATTCCCTGTGCCCTGTGGATACTTCCTTATTCAAATGTCCTTGTTTCCCTCATCAGATGCTTCTTCTCTCCTGATATTGAACATAACCCTGTAAAGATTCCCATCATGACTTTATATGTTGACTATATATATGTGTACCCATAAATAATATAATTTTCTTGCATATTCTAGAACACCAGATAAATGAAATAAAAATTATAAATATATGTAAATAGGCTTTTACAAATTGATGTTGGTTCATGTGGATGGAAGGCTTATTTATTTTGACCGCTGTATAATATCCCATTGTGAGGTTATACTACATTTATTTGTTTTTATTACCTGATAGACATTTTGATTGTACCTAGTTTTTGCTATTATAAGCATATTCTTGTAAACTATCTGCTTGAATTACTTTTAGAGTTTCATTGGATTATATACTTAGAAGAATAATT
>NW_005309220.1:0-831 GCF_000412655.1 Myotis brandtii
GGTCCCTTCTAGAATTAGGTCCCTTCTAGAATTAGGTTGATGTCTCATAGTGCATCCCATGATGCCACTGTCGGAGGCAGACCACAAGGATACATGAGCCCAGTGTGAAAATCTTCATGTAATCTTCAATTCCATGGACATTTAGACTGTAGATTTTTTTAATTAAAAAGCTTGTCACATGGAATTATCTGTATCAATTTCTTGTCCTTGAGATTTTTAGTGGTTATAGGGTAAATAGTTTTTTAAGTTGACCCTTAAAATTTTAGAGTGAAATGTAACCAGTGGACATCTGCTGTATAAGTCTAAAGAAATACATAGCAAATACAAAATGATCTCTGTGCTAGGAAGCACATCAGTAGATATCATTTCTTTCTAAAGATGAATAAGTTGCCTGTGTCCCTCTCCTGTTTCATATTCCTAATGAAATAATATTCTCTGTGAGTGCAACAGTTTATAGGATGAGTAAATAAGTGTGACGATTAGTTATTGTACAACTGGTGGAAAATTTGATAAATCTGTCCAAACCCTTTGGTAAGGAAATTGTTGGTGTTTCTCCACTTTGAGTCAGCTCTTTCTGTGGAAGCACAGTTTCTTCAGAGTTGACCCTCCTTGGCTGTTTTTCTTCCTAACAAGTCCGGAAATGATCAGTTTTTAAACGATGATTTTCTAAGTGCGCTTTGCTCCCCTACTTTCCCCTGCTTCATCTTTCATCTGCACTCGGATGATCGAGAGAACATCAGTAAACAGCAGCATTCTTCCTAGCCCTGAGATGACAGAAACAGCTGCAGGATTAGAAAGAAGGGAAGATACTTATTTCTGCACATAAACAGC
>NW_005309221.1:0-831 GCF_000412655.1 Myotis brandtii
AGAACTGAGGAGAGCTGTCATCCAGGGGTCCTGTGTCCAGGGAACGTACAACTCCATTAAGGAACCGACATGAGTTCTGGGCCAAGATGGGGATGTAGGAAAAATCCAGAACTCGCAGACACATCTGCAATGACATATGGAACAATTTCTTCTGAAAAAAACCTAAAAACTAGCAGAGTGACTCCACCCTGGGGGACAAAAAGAAAAGGGAAGCAAAAAACTACACTGAAGTGGGTAGGAAAGGCTGAGACACAATCTTGCCCTAAACCCTTTCCCCCTTCACTGCCTCCTGGTGACAATCCCTGAGGACAGAACGATTCATAGCCCACACTGGGCATCCCAACTTTTAAGACCAGTATCTGACAGAGGAGCCCCCAGAACATTTAGCTTTGGAAACTAACTGGGCTTTTACCTCCAGGAGACCCCCAGGCAGTGGCAACTGAGGAAGTCTCTTAATGGGCCTGCCCCAGACTCCCCCAGGGCCCAATGCAGAAGCAGTCTTTTGTGAAAGTGTTGTATGGGAAAGAGGCTGATTTGCTCTTTGTAAAGCATAGGACTGAGATGCAGGGCCTTCTGGGATACAATCCCTGAGGAGGCTGGTGGGCGCTGGCTTCAGGCTCTCCCTCTGCCTTCCTAAAGCCAGCTGGTGCCTTTTTATCCCTTTACTTGGCCCTGTTCCTGATCTAAGGGGGAAAGTAGTCATTCTTTCTCCAGTAAGTATGTCAGGTGTCCATTATCAGGTGGAAGAAATTCTTTCTACTCCTACTTTTCTGAGAGGTTTGGTTGCTTTTAGTCAGGAATGGATGATGGATTTTTTTGAAACGTCCCCCC
>NW_005309222.1:0-831 GCF_000412655.1 Myotis brandtii
GAATGAAATCTTGCCATTGCAATAACGTGGATGGACCTTGAAGACATTATGCTAAGTGAAATATGTCAGTTAGTAATAGACAGATATGTGTGGAATCTAAAAAACAAATCATCCAAACAATCGAAGGTCACAGTAATATAGGCGGATGTGGAGGTTGGGTGAAATGGTGAAGGGTATCAAAAGATACAAACTTCTAGGTATAAATAAGTCATGGGGATGTAATTTACAGTTAATACTATATTGCAAATTTGAAAGTTGCTAAGAGAGTAGATCTTAAAAATTGGGACAGATGGGAGAGGATAAAGAAGAGCAATGTCACTTTCTTTAGCCAAGAGATACTGGAAACCTAAGACCAAACAGTAGGCTTTTTAAGACGTTAGGAACTGAAGATATTGTTTGACTGATTCAGCCAGTCCTAAGAGCTTAGGTTCTTAAGCTAAGGTCCTCGGAAACAGAGAAATCAAGGAATCCGTGTACTTGGAAGGGGAAAAAGAACATTTTAATTTTTATTAATCTCTAACTCATATTAAACATTTACTCAGTTATGAAGGATTTGATGCAGCCAGTCCTCCTTTTAACAAGCCATAATAGTATTAGCAGTAGTTTTGAATTTATCATAAAGAGAAATCATAGATACCACAATTCAGTTATTGCAAATATATTGAAATATTGTTTATACTTGTCACTACTTTGAAATTACAGTGGTTATTAGACCTAAGAGTAGAGCTTGTTATTTAATGTTATTAAAGATGTATATAGATTACAGTATCACAAATTTGTTTTTATGTCATGTATTTGTTTTTATACTAGTATTTTGATTTATATTACCCC
>NW_005309223.1:0-831 GCF_000412655.1 Myotis brandtii
ATTTCATCTGAACGATGGCACTCCATAATCACATACTATTGTGTGCAGGCTGACACTTTAACTGTGCCTTAGCAGGCCATTCCAATACTCTATTGGGCATTCTGGGTGCTATGGTATATGATAGGACCAGTGCATCCCATAGGCATGGGCCCACTCCTATACTTCTTTTGATGTAAAGTGAGTACCCTGATCTGAGGTGATATTTGTGGGATCCCATACAGGTGGAACAAGTATTCTGTACTTAATGGTACTGGCTTAGACTCTATGGACAGGAAAGGCAAACATATATATGGAATAAGAGTCAATTCTAGTGAGAAAGAACCACTAGACCTTTCAAGATGGGACCATTGTATGCAGTGGCCGGTTGGTGTTCTAGGAATAGTGCCATGTTGGAGCCTCATCCTTGGACTCTGTTGCTGGCATCCTGGATATTTGGTTGCAGCAGTAGATAAATCAGCTTTGGTAAGTGGGGTGCATGCTTTAGTAAGTGGTATGCATGGCCTCCATCTCTGCCATTTTGGCCAGCTAATTCATATCCCATTGTGGAAACACTCTGGTAGCCAATTACAGAAACTAGCTCATGTTTACTGACTAAATAATTTTGTCTAATCGGTGTTAACAGACACAAAATATATTTACACTTCTTGCCCACTGCCATATGTTCACTCACATGACTGAATCTCAACCTCCTTAATCCTGATTTTCCAATCGTTTCCCTTCCATATCCCTGACCAGCTGTCCACCTATTCAATGCTACCTGTGAATCCATATATATTCTCAACTTATATCTCTTCTCTTTCCAACAGAAAAAGCAAATGACCAGGTGCAATG
>NW_005309224.1:0-831 GCF_000412655.1 Myotis brandtii
AACCCCTCCCAATAAAGCATCTTCATGTGCATCTTTGTCTCACTGCCTGCTTCTGGGGCACCTCAACCTAGGGTAGGAGCTTAGCCCTGCTACTTACTGTGGGACTTTGTACAAGGCACTGGTCCTATTTGAACCTGTGCCTTTATCTGCAAACTTGAGATAGACATGCCAACCTTGTAGGGCCATTGGAAGCATTAGACGTCATGAGTACAAAACACCTGGCAGAGTCCGTTGCAGTAGATATCAGTTGTTGTCAGCTGTTTACCCAAGGCCTCAGGCTTTCTCATCCCTGCCATGGACAACCTTCTCTTGGGCTGGAGCAAGCAGGGACTGAAAGAGCTGGGATGGAGCAGCCAAGCCCAGTTGTTTGTTGCCCTAGGGTTGAGCCCATGGCCCTTTCAACCTCAGTGGGTCTGAGTCATTCAGCTGTGAGCTTTTTAAAATCCTTAGCACAAATTGAGATATAAGAATATGATTAGGGGTGTGGGTGCCAGGAGAGGATTCAGAATTTTATCTTACTCACGTTCAGGGTTGTATCCTAACCAGGAAAATCTTGCCTACATTTTTTTTTACAAGGTTTACTCTGACAAGAGAGGCCCATTCAGGTCTATCATTGTGTTTTAGAGCCTCTTTGGGGCCTGTGAATTGGTGACAAGCTGTCAGGGCCAGGATTCCCATGAGAATCAAATGGCTCTATGTCCAGGAAACTCTCAGAATTTCTCATGTTATGTGCAATACCATGTAGGCAAGTCCAAGTGACTCATTTCCTCTTTCTCCAGCCAGAGAGTTACAGGGATCTAATACTGTTAGACCCACTCTCGGGCTCTGTCC
>NW_005309225.1:0-831 GCF_000412655.1 Myotis brandtii
TGCAGCAGGCCCATGGGGTTTTGTTGGAGACAATTGGAATCTTACTAAAAAGATTAAAATATCTAGTCACTGTGGGGTAGCTTCCACTCTAAATAGACAGTGATGTATAGAGAGAGCTGCCCCTCTCTCTATAATGAATCTGGAGAACAATACAAGTGTGCGGTCCACATATATCATTTCCATCATCTCAGAAAAGGTCCCTATAAGGCAGTGGTGTGCTGGGAAATGGTCACCAACCAGCTCTCTGAGAAAACCACCAATGCATGTATGTGTGGGTGTATGTTTGCTATAAATTTTACATATAAAAGAGGTAGGAAATGCAATTCACAAATAATAATAAAGCACAATGCTCTTTACTATGAATTCCATGTAGTCGCTGGATTCTCAAAGAATGATTTGTTGATTTTTACAGCCAACAAATCTGTAGCCAGCCTATGTTGTAACCGATCAACCATGTAGTACTGACATGAATGTTTACATTAATATCAATGTTTACATTAATGATAATGCAAACGTGAAACAGCATCTTTGTATGTGGAAACTTCAGTTGGATAAGTCAGATAATAGTTTTCAAATAATGGAAGGTTCTAGTTTTAGTGCAATTCACAATGTAATGTCTACAGACACAACATTTAATCTGCATTATTAACATTTTTTCCATCACTTTCTTAAGTCTAGATAAGCAACAAATCAAGTACTCATTTGTAGTATTTGCTGAATTCCACAATATAACAGCTGATTTCAAGCCACCAATGGGATGTCTCTAAAGTTGGAAAGAGGCACAGAAGCTGGTCATTATATAGTACTAGAGGCCTGGTGCACAAAATTTGT
>NW_005309226.1:0-831 GCF_000412655.1 Myotis brandtii
CGGCCTTGGCGGCCTTGGCTTTCCGGGAACAGCTCCAGGAAATGGCTGACATTCCAGATTTGGAAGGAAGAAACCTGTAAACAGGAGGTGGGCTCTGAGAGGGGAATGCAGCCTCTCTCCAGGGAGGGGGGTGGGGAGCAGCAGGCTCAGAAGCTACAGGCCTGTCTGCAGCAGACACAGGTTTCAAGGCTGGAAAGACTCTTAAATATCAGACTCAAGCCACCATCCCGGGGCCTGAAGTATCCCAGCCGAGGATGCTTAAATAGTTTCCGTGATGGGGTGTGCATAAAAATAACAGTATTGGTTAAACTTACTGAGCACTGATAATGCATTAGGTCACCGGACTAAGTGACTTATGTTTTATCTCATCGCATTCTTGCTCCATCCCCCAAGGTACGCACTACTGTTACTATCCCCACTTACAGATGAGTGACGTGCAGAGGTTAAGGAACGTGCCCACGGTCTCCCAGCTTATTTCATCTGTCTCTGGGCTGAATAGGAACACACGGTGGGCATCTCCAGCTTGTCCCAGAGCCTCTGAAGCCTCCCTGTCTTCTGTCCCACCCAGCCCCCTGCTCCATCGATCCTTGAGGAATGGACCGAGGAGTGACCACTCCACTTGACTTAGTTTCCTCTGGCTTTCCGGTCCACTCTAGCAAGGGTCACTTGAAAGCAAGGGATTAAGGATGGAGACTCATTAAATACAGGCTTAGGGTTCAAGGGTCAAAGCTGTGGTTAGAGTTATGGTTAGTGTGAGGATTGCCTTTAAGAAATCCCAGACTAGCCCCGGCCGATTTGGCTCAGTGGACAGAGCGTCAGCCTGCGGACTAA
>NW_005309227.1:0-831 GCF_000412655.1 Myotis brandtii
GAGTAGCCATTGAACATCTGCACATTTGACTGTATAAAAGCAAATCAAGTGGCTGACTACTTTAAGTTTTCAATTATTCTCACCACTTTTAGATTGCTTGCTTCATGTCGGCACCCAAAAAGGTATGGCACATTCAGAGATCTAAAATGTTGATTATAATTTCGATTGTCCCTGCTGAAACAAAACTCATTCTGCTATTTTCTTTAGTGGATTCCAATTCCCTCTGCTAGAATGATCTATTCCAACCATGGTCCCTCCTACTTCTAATTCAATATTTGTTTCACTTATAAAGGCATCCAGAAAATCTTACGATGTCTGGTCAAAAGGCCATTCCCTAATTTAAGTACTTACACATGATGGCAAGGATACCTCTCTACTTCTCCATCTCTCCCATTAGACTGTCAGTAGCATTAAGAAGATGCCATGTGGTCTGATAATTTTTGCTATGTATTGCCTTGCAAACTGCCTGCCATCTAAATCTCATTAAATGTTGGTTAAATCAAATGCCAAAGAAATTGGGATAATTTTATTACAGGAGAAGGCTGAAGAGATACATAACAATACTCAATAGAATGAGAGAATATTCACAAGTTCCACATCTCATCAATTGATGATGATGACTGTTATTTTATTTAAAAAAAAAGAAAAACAAAAAAAATACCTTTCCTAAAAATGTAAGCTATCCCACAACACTTTTATTATGCTTCTATTTTATGACTCCTGAATCTTTTTGTATAAAATTTTATCATTCACCTTAAAGATAGGGTGATCTCATCCCCCCTCCCCTGTAATTTTTAACTAAGTTAGAGATTTGCATCTTCTTTCTTAAAT
>NW_005309228.1:0-831 GCF_000412655.1 Myotis brandtii
TCGAGCAGCCACCGGGCTCCGCCTCCACTGTGCGTTCAGCCATCTTGTGACGGCCATCTTGTATGACATTAGGGTGTGATGCGTGAGGGCATTACGCCACCGAGATGATGATGCCAACAACTGAGTACATAGTATGGAGCTTAGAGACCTGAAGGCAGATGTGCTGCTGACTCAGTCATCTGGACCCAAGGAAAACTCACAACCTAGACTTTAGAAGCCGTAGAAAAAAAGGAAAGCAGTATCTGTGAGAGATAATGACTATTATCTATTGAAAAATGCTGTTAGACAAAGCAAATGTAAGCATTAATGAAGAATTAGCAATTTTAAGAAGATTTCCTTAACTCCTGAGAGTACTCCAGATTTTGGATTTCCGGAGTTGAATGTCTTCATACCCACAATCAGTGCTACACACATCACCCACGTCTTCAGAGAAAGATATAGAGCCTGTGTTCCATTTGGGAAGATCTTATTTTTCCCGATGACTACTCAATTGCCCCCACATCATTTAATTCATTAATATTCCATTTGGTCCTCACTGATCTGAGATACACATTTATTATATACTTGATGTCCAATTATATTTTGTTTTTACTCACTTTCTATTGTGTTCCCCTTATGTGTCTGTATCTTTTCCACATGTCAGCACTACATTGTTTTAATTATTTACACTTTATAATATGTCTTAATATCCATCTTCAGAGTTCATGTTTTCTTACCCGGTAAGTTCCTATTTTAATACTTTAAAAAAATGTTTGAACACCAGCCACTACCACTCTGGTTCATCAAGTTTCAGAGATGCCTAATTTATTATTGTAGGGCATGTAAATGACC
>NW_005309229.1:0-832 GCF_000412655.1 Myotis brandtii
ACTTGTACCCCCATTTTATGGATTCGGAAAATGAACCCGAGAGAGGGTAAGAAACGTGCTCGAGGCTACAAAGCTGGCAGGTGGGGGAGCTGGGATTTGAACCTGCGTTCATAACCACGGTGCCCTGCTGCCTCTCATCAGAGCCAACGCCAGGGCCCACTTTCCTGAGTCAGCCTGTCATCGCTGGGCCGTGCTGCCTGAGAAGAGGCCCGTCCCAGGCCGCCCAGCGCCCTCACCACTTGTCAGTGTTGTTGATGAGGGTGGAGACCTGGCTGAGGTACTCCTTGTCATAGACCACGATAGGCTCGGACGCATTGATCTCCACAGGGGAGAAGATGGCGTTGAGGAAGGGCAGCCAGTTGATGGCGGGCGCCAAGGCCTGGAAGAGAAGAGAACAGCGTGATGCAGAGCCCAGGTCTCCAGAGCGTGTCATGGTGCCTCCATCCTTGGACAAAGCAGAGAGCTGGGAGCTGTCCCACAATGCACTGGGCAGATGTCAAACGAAGGCTGCCTGGCTTTCATCAGAGATGCTGTACGTAGAATTCTTTTTTAAAGAATATACTCACGTGATATTTTATTGACTGACCTCTCTGAAACATGTTAGAACTCATACGGCTAGTGGCTCAATGTGACAAATTCCTAACCAAAAAGATTTTAATGTAGGAAATGAACATGTGAACATCACATTTAGGTGGCAAAATTCAAGATGAACATCAACTAGAATATTTCTGGTTTAATGGAAAACAACAGTGTAAGTCACGCTTAACACCTTGGTTAAGTAAAGAGAGAAATGCGCAGGGGTGTCAGAGAGGTATGTACCTAGGATTCTAAG
>NW_005309230.1:0-832 GCF_000412655.1 Myotis brandtii
TAGGAGGGAAACCAGGAGAATGTGCATGAGGGAAGCTCGTGGTGTTTTTTCAAAATAAAAACATGCTGAGATGGTAATGTCAAAGCAACACCAACCCTGGAGGTGAATCAGGGATAATCTCTGAAGAGGGAAGACAAGCAAGTCACCAACTTCTTCCAAAGCGTACGTGAGCCAGTTAAAGCTTAAAAAACATCTCTGAAGTCCATGTGGTTTGTTATGGCTAGTATTTTACATATTCTTACACTTATGAGTTTATTTACAAGAAGAAATAAAAGATAAGTGATAAATCTTGGTCTCAATGTAGAGGTCTATTTGAATGGAACAGAATTACTTTGAGTCACTAAAAGAGATTCTTAAGGTGATTCAGAATGCCAAAGGTCTAAGAATCTTGTTTAGATTCATTTAAAAAAAAAACCCACACAAACACACAACACAGGCTAATTTACTCAACTCCAGTGGCTTTTAATATACATGACACAGGTTCTTAAGAGGGAGTCCTTCACACCACTTTGCTGCCTACCTCATGCAAAGGGAAAATCCTTGGTTAATGCACAGCCTTACACTGACTAAAGAAGGTGACTGTGTATCAACCCAGAAATCCCATCCCGACAGCCACACAAAGCAATTTAAGTAATCCCAACTCCTGTTACTCAAAAGACCCCACAATACAAATGGGCTAGCCTGGCCTAGCCTGATACCTGCAAGCACAGACTCTGAAACCAGCCTGCCTGGATTAGCATCCTGGCTGAGCAATTTACTACCTATAGGATCTTAAACAACTTGCTTAATTTCTTTGTGTCTCATTGTACATATCTGTAAAATGGGGATAATA
>NW_005309231.1:0-832 GCF_000412655.1 Myotis brandtii
TGAGCCAAACCAGTCAGGGCACCATCATTATCTTTTAATGTGATGATGCCAAATACATGATTTGTCCCCTTTAATTGCTGATTTTTTAAAATGTTTGTTCTCAGAATCATTTTGGTGGTCACTATTATTAAAAGGTATACCTCAGGCTAACTTTGTGTTTTATTTTTTCCAGTGGCTCAGGGTCAATTTAAAGTTAATTACTACATTTGTTGCAACTGGTTTAGTATTCATTCCATGGAATCAAATTGATCTTTTACAATATGCTATCAGTGGTGCCCTGGTTTCTTAGAGACACAGCTAAACAAGACATAACTCCCGCACTGATCACCCCTGCACATAGCAGTAGGCACCTATCTCTGGGACAATCCTGGCCTTAGAAAGAGAGCATCTGAGGAGCTCTTTTAGCTACTCATAAACTCAACATCAGATCGACTCTCCTTCTGCCTAAGTTTATGTAATATTTGTTGATTACGGTTGACACTAATACATACATACATATATATATTTATGATAATGTCCCCTAAAACTCAGGTTTCTAGTTTTGTAAATTCCTTTTCTTGCCACACAAGTTTGACTTACCTGCTATTATCTAACCAACCTCACTGAAACCCATAGTGCATCTGAAACTATAAATACTGCCTGCATGTTCTTTCCAATTTCTTACTGTGGAAGGTCATTCAGCCAAGTTGCAATGTAGATCCAGGATTTTGCTCATGGAATCCCAGTGGTTAAAGAGTCTATTTGATGACACCATTCCCCAGGTTACTAGATATATAATGCAGATATCAAGCTGATCCTGAAGAGATTTGGTCCAACATAGAGATTTTTTTTT
>NW_005309232.1:0-832 GCF_000412655.1 Myotis brandtii
TTAGAAGGTATGCAGAGTCCTATCAAAACTTATACTTCTGCCCTACCAGGTTTGGCTCAATGGATAGGGCATCAGCCCACACACTGAAGAGAGAAAAAGAACTATAATATCTTATGATTTTTCCCCAGACAGTCCTTGTTTCTCTTCGATTCAGCAGGACAGACAGCTGATGTGCATCCTGGGATTTTTGTCAGGCTACTGGAAATGGCAGCATCCTGACTTTGCATGATTTATGAAGTGGATTCTGGTTTGACACTGACTTTATATAAGACAGTGTCTCTCCCACGAGATTCATTAATCAACTCCTGAGGTTCCTGAGTGTGAGATCTGACAGTGTCCTGCTTAGCCCTCTCTATTCCCCAGCCCCCCTGTTCCTGGTCACTCAGTGGCTCTTTGGTCTTACCATCACGCATGCAAATATCACCAGGGTCCAGTGAATGTGATACATATGCACTTGGCACTTTCTCTTTGATGAGTTTTTCTTTATTTGGAAAGATGATTGTTTCTAGATGGACGAACATGGTGTTGAAGATGCATGGTTAAAGCCAAGCCTTTCAAATGGCAGCTGAAAGGCTACCAACTAAATGCATCAGTAAATGAGCACATTCATAGTGGAGAAAAACAAGGTAATTGTGTAATCGTTACTGCTTGAAGAGCGATGAAATGCCTCCTTTACTTATGTAGTTAACATGCTGTTCACTTTTTTAAAAAAAGTATTGGATTTATTGGGGTGACATCGGTTAATAAAACCATACAGGTTTCAAGTGTATGACTCTATAACACATCATCTGCACACTGCATTGCATGCACACCACCCAACATCATCTCTTTC
>NW_005309233.1:0-832 GCF_000412655.1 Myotis brandtii
CCCCCAGAGATACTGAATAGTGAGATGCTAGTAAAGAGAGGGAGCTGGACACACATCAAGAGTTAGCAAGCATAATTTTTTATAAGGAAAATATCTGCCTATTTAATGAGCTAATCCAGCATGAGAGGCCGTGGAATGTAGTGTTTAAGAGCCCAGACAGCCTGGGTCAGATTTCAGCTCTGCCGCTTACTAGCTCCACCTTGAGCAGATCCCTTACCTCTCTGCACCATACTGTAGTCTTCCATAAGACGGTAATAATAATAAACCGTGGGACAGTACCTGCCTGACACGCAACTTTTATATGGTTTGTCAGATGACCTATTAATTAGCACAGACCAAATCAACGTTTTCAGAGATGAAATTACTGATTTAAAAGATAAATCAAGGAATGGAAAGTAGAAGTTCCAGCATATAGAAGAGCATTACCAGTTTCAATTTGGGGATCAATGTCAAAGGTATCGTTTCCAGGACAGATGTTTCCTTGCTTGTAGAAGTACTGGCAGACCGCCATACCGGACTGCTCCGCGCCCTGATCCTCATACGCGTGGTTCCCGACTGAGATGTTGCGTAGCTGCAAGTACTTCAACCAAAAAGAGAAACAGGAAGTGGGAATGCCAGCCGGGGTAGAAGTGAAGCCATGATCCCGCTCCCTCCCTGACTTTGAAACTGGCAAGCTCCCACCTCTGCTCTGGGTGGAGACCCTTCCACCGACACGCAGAGTTAAGTGGCCTGGACTGCGCCCCCGGGCAGCAGAGGGGTGAAGTGCACTTGAGAACGTGAGTTCTGAGTTCAGGTGTCAAATCCATGACCTCAGGCAAATCACAAACTTTTC
>NW_005309234.1:0-832 GCF_000412655.1 Myotis brandtii
GGAGGAGAGGAGGTGGAGGAGGAGGAGGGAAGGAGATGGGGGAGGGGGAGGAAGAGAGGGAGAGGGAGGCGAAGCAGGGGAGGGTTTGAGGAGGGGGAAGGAGAGGGAGGTGGAACCCATGCTGGTGGCTAAGTGGCCAGAATCAGCTGCCTTGTCACCTGCCTGAAGTGGGAGGGGGCTGGGAGCAGGGCTGGGCCGGGGGCAGAGGGCAGCTTTGGGCAGCCTGTGAGGAATGCAGGGCACCTGCCCGAGGCTTCAGGCTGGGCAGAGCCTCACATGTGCAGCTCCCCTGCCCCAACCTTGTGTGTGATTCTTGGATGGGTCTCCTTCACTTCCTTGCATACCTGATCCCAGGTTGCCAAGTTACCCAATGAGCCAGAAAACAATAAAAGCACCATAAACCCAGCTGGGGGTGATTTGCTGGGTTCTGAGCCTGTCTTGCCTGGATCTTCTATTGGGCTTGAACATAAAGAGGGCTGTTGGGGGCTGGGGAACAGTGCAGCAGGGAAATTAGGCACTGTGCCCCGAACCTACTGGGCACCCAACACATACTTGTTAAACCAACGATAGGCGTTTGCAGTAAGGAATACCTTTCTCAGTGCATTTGCTACACAGGCACTACCTGGCAGCAGGTGCAGCCAGCCAAGCGCGATATGTGGTTTGGTAAACAGTGTGTAGCGTTGTTCTAGGTCTGTCCCAACAGCCTGGGTCTCCGTTGGCCTGTCTCTCAGTCTCTTACTGTTCCAAGATTCTGTGATCCTTTGAAACATGCCTGGTCAGGGACAGGCTTCTGACCTGGAGGAGGGTGGTACTCCAGGGTTTGTGTCTACCC
>NW_005309235.1:0-832 GCF_000412655.1 Myotis brandtii
AATACTCAACAGTTATAGAATTCCAGCTTGTACTCAACTATATTTTGCAGCTTTTAAGATTTGCAGCACTTGATCTCAAGTTTCTCATATTTTAAGACACAGGAGTCATAATAAGTAATATTATTGGAATGAAATTTAATTTTGGAAGTTTTTATTAAGGGCTTAATATCAACCTAACTCCATGCTAAATGTAATAGAGATAGAAGAGAATTACAGTCCATAATATCAAGAATTTATAATCTTTTGGAGAAGTAAGACTTACATAAAGTAATTATATATAAAACAAACAGAACACATTGACAGATATGGCTTAAGGGAAATTTTAGCAAAATTGGACATTTGTGATATAAAGTAGTTGCTATGAAGGGGAATTAGCTACACTCATAAATAAGTAGAAATGAGGTGTCTCAATGACAAAACTGGACAGAGGGTTCTGAATTTTGTGAAGTTTTAGAAGAGTAGAAATATGTATTAGAGACAGAATAATTCCATGAGCTAAGAGCAGAGATCTAAATGATTGTGACGTATCCAGGACACCGCAAGGAGTCTGGACTGAGTGCAGACATGACAGTTATGAGGAGATGGTTCACCTGGGTGGGTTGGTCACTAGGTTCAGAATATGAAGTAGAGAGCTAATGCCGGGCTGCATGAGCTATGCACTCTGGGGCACCAAGAAGCAAATGGAAAGATTAAACCTTCCATCTCCATTCCTCCCCAACAGTCAAAACCTTAATCAGGAATTTCTGTAGCAAAGGGAGCAGCCATACAGAGACCTATGGTTCAGAGATGGGTGTTTTTCTATTTCCAAGACATCTAAAAAGGGAGTGAGTTC
>NW_005309236.1:0-832 GCF_000412655.1 Myotis brandtii
GGGCCTGGCTTGTTCGTCCACAGAACCTGAAAGTGTCCCAGATCAAAAAACTCCGACTCCTCATCGACGAAGCCATCCTGAAGTGTGACGCCCAGCGGATAAAGCTGGAGGAAGAGCGGTTTGAGAACCTCCGAGAGATCGGGAACCTTCTGCATCCCTCGGTGCCCATCAGTAACGATGAGGTAGGTGTAGGTGCCACAGCTAACATCGCTCCTCTGTTGGAAGGAGGACAAGGACACACTGACGTTCTGTCTGACGGGCCTTGTAGCAGAAGCAGGTCCTTTGTGTATTCGCCCTGCCCACCAATTGAGAATTGAAAGGGTCAGATCCTTGCCTGATTGGGAAGTGGCAGAGACCGCAGGTAGGAGACTCCTGGCCCAGAAATCTCTTCTGCATCTGGCTGCTGTCCTCCACTGTTGCCCCTGGTAGCAGCCAGTCTCGTGGGAGGGATCTGCTAAATCAACCTCACCCCTCACCCACACCCCGCCGGGAAGCTGCAGGTTGAAGGGGAATCTGCATGATAAAAGTTTCCTGCTGAGTGGGAGCTTCCCCAGCACAAAGCTGCTCTGAGCCCACCCTTTGTTCCCTGACACCCCAGCCAGAGCGGGGCCCATCTGTGCCTCTTTCATTCATTCCCTGGTGAACGGAATGTTTAAACTCTCTGCTGGCTGGGGTGGCAGACTCGGGAGGTCTGGGGCCCTGAGCCCGCCCTCCCGTGGCCCTGGGACCAATGAGAGCCTGGAAAAAGAAATCTACATTCTCCTCTGCACCCCAGGCAATGTTGATTGTCTAGGGTTGAGGTGTCCTTATACAAAGCATTTAAAGGGGTAAA
>NW_005309237.1:0-832 GCF_000412655.1 Myotis brandtii
CTATCCCTTCACTTTGCTTTTCCCCACAGCACTCATAACCACCTGACACACACAGGCATATACACGTATGTATATTTACTTGTTTCTGTTTCCTCCCACTAGAATATAAATGCCAGTAGGGCAAGGACTTCCATTTGTTGATAGATGCATGAAGATTAGCCGGGCCAGAAGCCGCTGGGCCAGCGTGACCCCAGGATGGTCGCAGGCAAGCAGCGCCCGGCCCGTAGCAGCCGCAGGCTCTGAATGTAACCTGGGTGCTGACCGCCATCCCCCTTTCCAGCCCGTGACCTTCGCTGAGTCACTTCCCTGCCTGCAGCCTTGGTTTCCTCCGTCATGACAGGGGATGATAACACTGCTTCCCAAGGAAACAACCTGCGAAAAGCACCTCAATTGGGAATTTCCCGGAGTCAGGGCCCAATCACTGCGCCTCCTTTCCTCTTCCCGCCCGCAGGAAGTCCCATGGGAGTTTCTCTCTGGGCTTTCTCAGTCTGAATCACAGAGCCTGCGGTGCTACAGCCTTAAGCACGCCTTCCCCCTGGGCGGTGGCTCCGGGGCCCCACCCCTCTCCACCCCCCACTCTCCAGGTCTAGTTCCCACACCGCAGGAGCACACAAACACCCGTGACTCCCGACACCAGACCCCGCTCTGGGCTCAGTGTCTCCCCAGCGGCACAGGGGAGGCCTGGCTACTCACGGTGCCAGAATTCACATATTTCTTTTTCTTCATTTTCTTTTTGGGGTTTACCACCTGCAGGAAAAAACAGTTACCAGGTAAGAAAGAGGCTTCCAAACTGACAGACTGGACCCCTGGGGCTTCCAGGTGGGGGTAGGGA
>NW_005309238.1:0-832 GCF_000412655.1 Myotis brandtii
GAAGGGTAGTGGAGTGACACCAATTTGCATGTTTCTCATTTATTAGTGTAGATTTATTATGTGATGATAAATAAATTTTAACTATAATTTTAGCAATAAAATCCTCTACACACTACACAAAATAAAATGGGTTAACCTCAAAAACATTACATTGAGCAAAATAAATCAGACCCCAAATTGCATGCAGCATACATTTTCACAGTTATGAAGCGCTTAAACAAGGAAACAGAATCTCTGGCAGTGGAGGCTGGAGCCATGGTTGCCTCTGGTCTGTGTAAGGATTAACTGAAAAGGGGCAGACAGCCATTCTGCAATGATGGGAAGTTTAATATTTTGAATGAGGTGGTGGTTAAATAGTGTATACATCTGTCAAAAGTCATCTAATTTTATACCTACAATCTACAATTTTATTATAGTAAAGTGTGCTATAATAAAAATACAAGTTTGGTATTTTTTACAAAGTATTTTCTCTGGGAAAAAAGGATCCAAATTCAGAGTTACCTTATTAAAAGCATTTCTCTCCTAAAACAATAAGTGTCAAAGTCATTCAGGAGCTAATGCTCAGCACTGAGAAGGTGAACACATTCTCTCTGTAGGGAAGGGAAAACTTCCCTCTACCCTCTTAGGTTTGGTGACTGGAGCCTGCAAATTAAACTGACGAAAGACTAACAGGAGAAAAAGCTCATCTGTATACACACACAAGCCAACAAAAACAGCAGCTCACTCATTAAATGGTTGAAGTTAGAGGCTTATACATACGTAACTTAGTAAGAGAAAGTTACTTCAGGTCATTACTGTCAAAAGAACAAAGCTTATGTATAATTTTGATTAC
>NW_005309239.1:0-832 GCF_000412655.1 Myotis brandtii
TCGATGCTCAACCACTGAGCCACGCCAGCCGGGCTGAGGTTTCCGTTCTAAGATGCGGGAAGAGGTATAGGAATGTTGATGGCCGCAGTATTCATAATAGCCCTAAACTGGAAACAGCCCAAAGGTCCATCAATAGAAGAATGGATAAATAAATTGTGGAATCGTCATATGATAAAATAGTGCACAGCAATGAAAATAAACTACTGATAATCGGGATGAATCTCAAAAATGCGTTGTTGAATGAAAGAAACCAGACACAGCTGAATCTATACTGTATGATCCCAGTTATGTAAAGTTCAAAAAACAGGCAAAATGAAACTATGCTGATTAGGTACATCTGCTTAAGTAAGAAACCAAAAAGGAAAAGCAGGGAAGGGGTTCTGTAAGGGTTCACAGTGGGGTTCACCTCTGTACCTGAGGGCTTCTGGGGTGCTCATAGTGGAACCCAAGGGGACGTTACATCAGTGCTGACTTACAAGAACTCATTAACATGCAAATGTATGCTTTATGTACTTTCCTATATGTGTTATGTTTTGCATAAGTGCTGTGTAAAAATATGGACCCGTCATCTGTGAGCCATTCATATTCAAGGGACCCTGGACAACTGCCAGCCTAAGGCTTCGAACAACTTGACCCTGGAGCCAGGAAGTCATGGGTTCAAATCCTGATGACATCAATGGCAAACCATGAGCTTAGGCAAGTTACACGGCCTCTTTAAGCCTCAACTTCTTTATCTGTAAAACGGGGGTGCAAACCCCTGTATGAGAACCAAAAAGCCACTTATAAAAAACACGTAGTCACAGCACATTGATAGAAGCTCAACAGACAGTAG
>NW_005309240.1:0-832 GCF_000412655.1 Myotis brandtii
TTTTTTGTTTTCTTATTGTCAATTTCATTACTTTTGCTCTTGCCTTTATTATTTCCTTCTTTTGGCTTGTTTTATGTTTAATGTGCTCATTTTCTAGTTTCTTAAGGTGGGAAGTTTATATTCATGATTTGTGAACTTTTCTTATATAAGCATTTAATGTTAGTTTATCTCTATGTACTTCTTTGGCTGAACCCTACAAATTTTGATATGTTGTAACTTCATTTTGTTTTTGTTTAGTTCAAAATATGTTCTAATTTCCCTTCATACTTCCTTTTTGACCTATGGATTATTTCGAAATGTGTTGTTAAATTTCTAAATATTTGGGCATTTTCCAGATATCTTTATTGATTTTGAGATTAATTCCATCATGGTCAGATAACACACTCTCTAGCATTACATTTTTCTTACATTTGTGTTTGTTTGCCTTGTAGCCCATGATGTGGTGTATCTTGGGGAATGTTCTATCTTCTGAGAGAATAGGCATTCTGTTGTTGGCCTGGGGTACTAGAAATGTCAGGTTATGTTGGTTGGTAGCGTTGTTTGCTTTTCCCCCCCTCTTTGTTGATTTTTTTCTGTCTAATTTTTCTATCAGCTCTGAGAGAGAAGTATTGAAGTCTCCAAGTATAGTAATGGATAGCTCTATTTCTCTTTTCCATTCTTTTGTTTTTTTGCTTTATGTATTTCGGTGTTCTGGTAAATGCATAAAAAACAATTAGGTTTTATTATGTCTCCTTGTTAAATTGATACTTTTGTCATCAGGAAATGTTCCTTTTTTTGAGTTTGGATACCTTCTGTGCTTAATATTAATATAGCTATTCCATCTTTCTTATTT
>NW_005309241.1:0-832 GCF_000412655.1 Myotis brandtii
GTGTGTGTGTGTGTGTGTGTGTGTGTAGGTGTAGGTGGGTAGGGGTACATGCGTCGTGGAAGAAGAGTGAAAACTTCCTCCCCCTGTCCTACGTGACAGCTCAGCTCTGAGAGACAGACGTGGGCCTGGGCCCTGGTAAAAGTCCTGGCAGAGGCGAAGCTGCCCCTCAGCCTTGAAGAGGATGAGGGAGGCAGGGAGGGGCTGTCAGGGAGGCTGGGCATCTAGTGGAGAATTCAGCCTGTGCCTATAACAACAGCCCTGCATGCAGGCAGCTTCAAGCAACATCTCCTCCCCTCGCCCCTGCACCCTCTCCCCTCCCCCAGGCTCCTCCCCCAGGCTCCGCGCCGCCCTCCCTTGGCTGGGACACCACCTCTATTGTCTTCTCTGAGATCCTCAGCTTTGCCAAGCCGTGCTCAGAAGACGCTATTGATTTCCTTTTATTTACTTATTTATGAGACTTCTCCGTGGGCAAAAAAGAGGTTTGTGCAGCGCTTCTCTCAGCAATGAGAAGTTTTCTCCGCCCACAGCCTCCCTCCTGCTCACACTCCTAGACTCCTCTCCCGTCTCCACACTCCAGGGGCTTGCATCTCCTGCATGCAAGATGCAGGGACGGGCAGAGATGAAATGGGGCTACATGGCCTGTGCCATGCCAGGTACATAGTAGGTGCTCCAAACTACCTGTGAGAGAGGTGGGTGAAGGAAGTTTTGCGTGAGCCGTGGCTGATGCCAGAGGGTTAGGGGGCAGAGGATGGCCCACTCCTCTGAGCACTGAGCCTGAGCTGGCCCAGTGCTGGGCGGCTAGGACCCTTCTCATCTAGTCCCCATAATAACC
>NW_005309242.1:0-832 GCF_000412655.1 Myotis brandtii
AACCGTGACCTCCTGGTTCAGAGGTCGACGCTCAGCTGCTGAGGCAGGCGGGCCGGGTGGAAGGTGGAAGTTTGTTCTGGGGGTTTCTGAAGCAGAAAGCAGCCAGCTCTCCTCTGCACGTCTCTCTCTCAGGGAGGCTGTGGAGCGGGATTCCTTGGAGACGTTTCAATTAGTTTGGAATAATTGAAATCACCTATAGCCATCATCTTATTGAACACATGCTTGGCTTTCTCCTGTGGTGCTTAATCGCACCTCCTGCTCTGTAAAAACAGATTGACTCCCCTCCCTGTCTCTCTTCCCTCAAAATGCTTCGTGTTGTTGAAAACAGAGGGTTGCTCATCAAGTGTTTTATTGGCCACGCGTGTGGGCCATCCACCGGCGCCCTCGCCGTGTGCGCCTGCGCAGCTCCTTAGCCGACCGCTGCTCATCACACATTAAAAGCGCTGCTAATTGGATGACCAGGTATCTAAGAGCTCATTCAAGCTTAGCAGTCACGTCACAGTAACTGCTCGGGGCGCGAGAATCCCGGGAGCCGGGCCGGGAGTGGGGAAGTCCGCCCTGGAGACGGGTCCCTGGGAACATTGCTCCCGGGGGCGAGGTCTGGCAGGGAGGCACTCACCCCATGGGGCCTTGAGGGAGGCCTTACCCTGTGGGAAGGAGGCGCAGCACAGCATCAGGTCCGCAAGGAGAGGAGGGTCACCCCGTCCTTCTCAGGGTGCTCTGCCCGCACCTCTGCTCCCCGAGCCTCACTCTGCCTCCAGGTGCGCGTGCAAGAGGGCCCGGACCACACGCGTGCCTGTGTGAGGGCCCAGCCAGGCCCCACCCAAGGCCA
>NW_005309243.1:0-832 GCF_000412655.1 Myotis brandtii
TGCTCTATCCACTGAGCCAGACCAGCTAGGGCAGAAACTAGGTTTTAATAATTAATTTTATGTTCCCTCTTTCAAAGAAAATTCACCGTATATGCCAAGGGTCAAACATTGGTATTCAACTGTTAGTTTATAGCAAAGGCTTCCTTTTTTTTTTTTTTTAAGAATAGTTCATTGATTTTTAGAGAGAGAGGAAGGAAGAGGGAAGAGAAGAGAAACATCAAAGGCACAACATGATTGGCTGCCTCCTGCATGCCCCCTACTGGAATCCAGCCCTATGTATACTATGTTTTTTCCCTATATATCATACCTATGAATTTAATGTATAAATTAGTGACAGAAAGAGATTAACAAATAATAAAACAATTATAATATACTGTAATAAAAGTTATGTGAATGTGGTCTGTCTCTCAAAATATTTTATTGTGCCATACTCACCTTCTCATTTAAACGAAGTACTTTATAGCTTCTGTTTAGAATATCCAAATTGCCAGCATCACTACTCTTTATGTTTTGGGACCATTATTTAGTAAAATGAAGGTTACTGCAGTATCTCGAAAACTCAGCCAGCTAAGTGACTAACAATGAAGATACATACACTGGACAAAGGGAAGATTCACATCCCAATGGATGCAGCAGGATAATGCAACATTTAAAACTTAGGAATTGTTGATTTTCTGGAATTTTCCACTTAGTATTTTGGGACCACGGTTAACTGAAATCATGGAAAGTGAAACCAGGGATAGGTGCTGTGTAGTATAATTGTTTTTTAAAGGCAGAGTTGAACTTTTTGTTGCAATTCAGCAATCTTCTGATAGAAAGTTGTTTCTCTTTG
>NW_005309244.1:0-832 GCF_000412655.1 Myotis brandtii
CAGTGTTCCATGCCCTTGTTGGACTTCAGACCATGTTGGATCTGGAACACGTGCTGTCACCCTTGCTTCAGATATGACGTCAAGGCCCTCTCCCCTCAAAAGCTCTTACTGACTGTGATGCTGCCATGAAAAAAAAGATTTAAAAAAAATTCATATTGTGACCTTTGAAAGCCTAAAAATGCACAAGGAGTCCTACCAACTTTTCTTGAAGACCTAGTCCTGGTGGCACCTGTGGCCTGTTGCTACCTTTTTCACCCACCAGGGGACAGTATTTCCCTCTGCCTGTTGGCTTCTCCTTTGAGACCTTCCCTTTTAAATCCTAGCATTTCTAGTTTCTGAAGTCCTGCCAAGTGTTCCTCAAAATTTGATTTGACTGCTAGAAATACATGTTACATTGCAACCACGTAGAGACCTACGTACATATGCCATTCTATATATACATGTATAATAAAAGTTTCATAAAATAATACTTGTCTTTACTACGTGCAATACACTCTGTTTTCTAGTCTCTCTTATTAGCAAAAGGTGCCCATCATCACCCAAGCTGAGTGCATGACTCACAAACTGGGTCGCAGCCCACAATGTGAGAAATACTGCGTTACAGTTCACTCAGTCTGACATCCTGCATGTTTTTGGATGAACGGAGGCAGTAGAGAGGGACCTGCCCAGGTTCCACGCAGGTGGAACTTAGAGCAACACCTAGGATGAGGCTTCAGGACTTCTAATCTGTTGCTTTCAGCCCAGTGATATTACTGTTGAGGTACATCCAGTGCTCCGGCAGGTCACAGCCACAGGGAGGGAGGGATGCGTGTGTGTGTGTGTGTGTGTGTGT
>NW_005309245.1:0-832 GCF_000412655.1 Myotis brandtii
AAAAAAAAACATGCCTAAGTTGTAGTGAGTTTTCTTTCCTGTTTATTCACAGCTGACAGCGCTGCAAACCAATAAAATTTTTTGAGATGAATAAATCTACTCATCCCAGATGGTCATCTAAAATCAAACTATGAATCAAAAGAAACTTTTAAAATCTGACAAAGAACAAGGGCTTGAAACTTGTTTCAAGCATCATACTTGGTGGCAGAATATTTGAGACATTAGCTTTAAACTCATAATGTGGAAGTAAGTGTAACATAACACATGTAGCAAGACTAAACTTTGCCCAAATTGTCATGTTGATTTATAAATGTAGATGGGTATGAATGGGGTATTTAGCATTTTTCACAAAGTTTTGGCTGAAGTTCAAAAGCAGCAAAAATATTAGAGAACCACACCAATATTCAAAGAGACACAGCTAGACACTAACATTCAGGACTTGCTTAAATATAGCTAGCTCTCTTTAGATCCATTATAAAGAACCTTCCCATAGATACAGACTCTAGATTGTGCAAGAGCACAACTATTTGTTCCTTGTTCTCTCTGGGCTCCAGGTGGAAGATTTTCTGGGAGCTTCCTGCAATAACAGGAAGTTGCCTACATTCCCAGTGTTTGCCATGGCAGCTAGCACCTCCCTTTTGCACAACTGTAGGGGTAATTCCCTCAACTTGTTCAATGCACAGCCAATCCCATAATCTATAAAGCAAATGCACTCTGGCACGAATGCATGCAATTCCTGCAGGTCAAGCAGATGCCATGGCATATAACTGGCATCACTTAAGAGCTAGCTGCCTGAACTACCTCCCTCTGGAGGGAGATTCCAGAAGGAATC
>NW_005309246.1:0-832 GCF_000412655.1 Myotis brandtii
TGTGTGTGTGTGTGTGTTTTCCTACAAAGTTCCAGAGACTCCTAGAAGAAAAATGCACTTTTAGGTTCCCATATTTCAGCAAATGATTGCCTTGCCCTCATCCAACTATCAGCTCTCAGGGGTAACCATTTAAGATGTACTCCTCTATGCCATGCTGAGACTAAGGAAAGACAAAAGGAGGTTGGGGTGTTACTGGAATCTTAGAGACTTCACCAGCACTGGATTGTCTGTCCCAGATTTATTATGTGACAGATTCATCATTAATTTTGTTTGAGTGTCTCGTTTTTAGGAATCTTTACTCACAATGAAATATGATCCTTAACTTATATCTTCCTAAGTGATTTATATTTTAGAAAGTTCTTTGGAAGAACACAATGCATCAAGTGTCTAAAGAACTTGATTAACCTAAACGTTATTTTCTAAAGGTAGACTTTCAGGTTTTATGATATATAAAACTTAAGATATTTTATAGTTCCACTTAGTTGCCCTTATTAAAAGTTTTTAAGGCTATGGAAAAGTATTATGCTTTAAACATTTACTATTATTTTTGGATTATGAAATCCTAGATTATAAACCCTGACAGACTGTACAATTCCATGAAAGGAGGGTCTATTTCTATCTTGTTCAAGATATCCCCAGGGCCTATTAAATAATTTAAAACACAGGAGATTTTAAATATTTTAAATAGATCAGTAAATTAATGAAAGCATGAGCAAACCCAGTTTATCCCCAAGCATGAATAAAACTGATCAAATGTGGATCATTCTTTGATATTAAAGGACTTTTGTGCCTGATTTTGCCCTTGAATAGGTTTAAGAAGTATAAACCTGCA
>NW_005309247.1:0-832 GCF_000412655.1 Myotis brandtii
ACTTCACATCCAACTGTCTCAGCACATTTTAAAATAATGTATTTAAGCTGGAAAAAACAACAAAACAAAACAAAACCCAGAACAGACTGTATTTCGCTTCTGAAATGGGTTGGAAAAGATGTCGTTGGTATCCAGCTGGACATTTCAGAAGCTGGAAGGAAAGCTGCATTGTTTTGGTGCAAAGAACTTACTAGACTCAAAACAAAGGCGGCTGCGCTGAATAGCAACACTTCACCCTCATTACATCGGAATTTCAATTGGTCACCCGTTTACATATATGCACTAGCAGAATGCTGAGTCCAATTGTGACTGAGCCTCACAGAACATAAAAAATTCATTACTGGCTGCACCCTCCAGGCCGACCAAGTGGAGGTCACCTTCCCTTCAGAAGGGGCTCCTCACGAGGGCAGGTTTTACAAAGAAGGGCAGTGACACCACGTGGCGCCTCTTTAACTGAGTGGCAGGCTTAGCGCTCAGGGTCATCCTGGGTGGGAACAACCTTGCCAAGTTTTAACAGAAACTGTGTCAACGGTGGAAACCCTTACGTGTCATTCTTCTAGTAATTACCCAACTTTTCTCAGCCACTTTCCCCCAAAGTTTGGTTAAGATCCAACCAGAATGTGCTCCTGGGTGGTACATGGATGGACTTTTCAATTTGAATAAGTGTGTATATTTTTAATGTGCACTAGAAAAAAATCTAATTAGTAAATTATGGTAGTAATACAAAGCTTACTTTTTTTGTTATTGTTGTTAATCCTCACTTGACATTTTTCCCACTGATTTTTAGAGAGAGAAGAAGGGAAGGGGAGAGACAGAGAGAGAAACATCGATG
>NW_005309248.1:0-832 GCF_000412655.1 Myotis brandtii
CTCAATTTTGAAGTCTTGGTGGTAATTTTTGTAATACCAATAACACATTTGCTATTTTTATATGAATAAAAAATGAACTAAGTTCTGTTTACAAAACAATATCAATAGTTATTAATCATTTGCATATCTTTTATTATATCATCTCTTAATCTACTTAGAAATACTTGCAGTATGTGTAATTGGCATTATTGTCAACTTAAAAATTTTTAAATGATATAATAATTTGTTTATTTAAAATGTAGAAATGCTATTAATAGTTAAATGTTTTTTTTCCCTATAGCCTTGGGAGAAGAGCAGTTTAAGATGAAAATATTAAGTCACTGGCCATAATATTTAATTGGTAAAGTGGTAAGATATAATGGGAAATAAGATAGTTCTGTTTCCTCAGACAACTAGAGGACTTTAATTTTATAGTCATTCCTCAGTGTAGCTGTTCATAATGGAAAATTATCCATGCACATCTCCATGCTTTTAACATAAAATATATCTAGCAATAAATGGGATATATGTATAGCTGTTATGCAGACGGCAAAGGGCTTGAAATGGCATCTCAAGATCCAGAGAGTCATAATAGTAAATAAAAGGTAATTGTTGGATAGCTATGCTGCCCTTCCTTTGTTACAGGGTAATTCTGCCTGTGGGCTAACTTTTATATAAACAAAGATAATTGAACTTTTACACCTTAAAGGATATTGCTCTCTTGTACTATTTGTTTGACTACATCTCCTCAGGGTATAGACTTGACTTGAATGTTAACTTAGGAAACCTATTCATTTTTTTTCTGTAAGTAGAAACAAGAGGAAGATACCCCATAATAGAACAAACACTGGCC
>NW_005309249.1:0-832 GCF_000412655.1 Myotis brandtii
TTTTTTTTTCCCAAAAGGAACAAACGTTTTGTTGCCATTATTATCAGGATAACAAAAAAGGAAAGACAATTAAATGGAGGCTCCCACTATCTCTGAGCCAGTATTTTTGAAGCTCAATACACTTTTACTTTAGGACAGAAAGTTCACATCAGTAATAAGGTGATTCATCTTTCCTTAATCAATGAACAGTTAATCTTCATTAGTATACTCAGGTCAGTTTAAATGTGCAAGGAGATGCTGGATCTTCGCAAGGAAGCCTCAAACACAATGGAAGTCATTAAAATTACATTACATCTGGCATTCTCGATGAGGCAAAGCTGGCACAGGTTCCACAGTAATCATAAGCACTGAGGCTCATGGCCCCGTCATTTGGAGAATGTGGACAAATGTGTTAATTTAAGTATCATCACTTGTCCCCAAGGCCAAAGTACAAACTGCCTGTAACTCTAAGGGCCCGAGGATGGCTCCCTTAGCAACCCTTAACCATGTCACACTTTTGCCTTCCTCACCTTTGCTGATACTTAAGGGCCCACTTGATTCTGATCCCTGAACTCAAAGGTGCCTTCTTCAAACGGGTGTTTCTATTAATCAGGTTAGTTTCTGCCTCTCACGTGGAACATTATTACATCAGCTCTCATGTATTAAATGTGTAGTGCATACGAGGCTCTCTGCCAGGATATTGATGTTTATCAATTCAAACATAAAATTGATTATCTTATTTCTACCCTGCAGAAATGAAAACTCAAGTTCTAGTTAAATAACTAGTCCAAAGTCAGTCATAGGCAACCAAAATCTGTCTTCCTCAAGAATCACTGCCCTCCAACACTGCCTT
>NW_005309250.1:0-832 GCF_000412655.1 Myotis brandtii
TTCAAGTGAGTAAAGTCAAAAAAGAATAAGGTACTTGTCCAAAGTGAACAGCTTGTTGACCTAGTGGAGCCAAGGTTCAAAACCAGGGTCTATCATTTAGGCAAGTTCAACACACTTATCTAAAGGTTCATAACTAAACTGTACTTTGGAGCAGAGTCTGCCTACTAATAATAGAAGAATTATCCAGAGCCTTGCCCTCATAGGCCTGAGGTTCTAGTTTCTTCTTGCAAACCATGCCTCCTCCTCACAGTGTTGTGATCCTGAGAGACTGCCCACTGAATGAATTAAAACCTTACTTCTTGTTTTCTGATTTTCCTGGAATATCAAATTGCCAGGCAGCAGGCTTGCCAAACACAGCATCCCTCACAGTTCCCTCACATTATTCATTCCCTATTCATTCGGATCTGGGGTTTGAAACTCTATTGCTGTCTTCCTGAAAAGTCATATCCTGATACCACACACATTGGGCACCTTGCCTAAAAATTGAATTTTTTATTAGTGCCTCCTTTCCCCATAGTTAACATATGCCAAAAAAAATCTCACTCTAAACTTCATACACAATGAAAACTACTATTTAAAAAAATTAATTCTCTTACTATCATCTAAGACATTTTAAGGAAGATATATTTTCTTAGACAATGAAAACTCTAAGAAGTTAAAACCCAGGTTAGTGAGCATTTGATAAATATTATGTAGTGAAGCTAATTGAGAAACTAATATTTTATAGTTAATCATCATCCTTTAATGAAAAATTAAGGCACAGTAAGAAAAATATCCATCTCAGCTTTACTATTCAACATTATGATGTTATATCCTTCAAAAACGACATATC
>NW_005309251.1:0-832 GCF_000412655.1 Myotis brandtii
GCAGGCACCCTTGCAGGTGGGAGGGAGCGAAGGGCATATGCCCTACAGCTGTCCCAGCTTCCCTTCCCACCTCAGAACAGCTTCTACGCCCAGGGTTTGCCCGCTGGGACATTCGCAAGATCAGGGGGTAGCGTAGATGCAGAGACGGTGACAACGTTCCCACTGCCCGAGCCCCTTCCCACTTCACGCGTGACGGGCTCTGACCCGACGTCAGTACCCCCGTTCGGCTTTGGGCAGGCGTCTGAGGGGAGACCCTTTAAGAAGAATGCGGTTCAACAGCTGCGCCGAGTTCTCCCCGGCGGGTGCAGGCTCTTATAGGCTGGAAAGAGCCGGGCCTGGGCAGCTGCAGGCCCTCCCAGGAGGCATTGCAGCAGAGGAAGCCGGACCCTCGGGAAGCGCCCGCTGAGAGCCCCTGCAGGTAGGGCAGTGGGCGTGGCCGGTGCAGGGTCCCAGGGCTGGTGGGATGCTTGTAATCCAGGCAGTGATTAGGTTCGGGCTCTCCACGTCCTGCTCTGGTTCCAGGGCCCCAGCCTGGGAGAGAGGCAGCCTGGGGCGTGGGAAACGGCCCTTCTGTTCGGCTCTGGGCCTGCTCCCCACGTGGCCTTGTCTGGTCCAGTGGCTGAGGCTGAAAAGAACGAGGGCAGGCGCCCTAGCTGGTTTGCTCAGTGGTTAGAGCGTCAGCCCACAGGCTGAAGACTCGCGGGCTCCAGGCCAGTCAAGGGCACAGACGACCTCGGTTGCAGGCTGGCTCCCCTGCCCCAGTCAGGGCACCACAGGGAGGCAACCAATCAGTGCCTCTCTCACATCGAAGTTTCTCTCTCTCTCTGTCTCT
>NW_005309252.1:0-832 GCF_000412655.1 Myotis brandtii
TCTCTGAAATCAATAAAAATGTATTTTTTAAAAAGAACATTCCTTGTTATCAGATATTCTAAATTGTTAATGAAAATGTGTCCAGGATGGGAAACATGGTTAATATTATGGTATTTCTAGCACTTGGTTAGGAACCATAAAATGTGGTTTCTAATCTCAGCTTTGCCACTTCAAGTCAGATGTTTTTAAGTCACATTTAAAGTCACACTCCTTAATCTTTCTGAGCCTCAGTTTTTTTGTTGAATAAAATTAACTGTACTATATTTCCTTTCAAGTGTTTTTGGGAAGACTACCTTTTCTCCCAGGATTTTAGGGAAAATATATAAATGACTGTTCATCATTCAATGGTAAGTTATTATCATAATGTGAAGAAAGCATTGGAGAGAATTGTTACTCTTGATTCCCTCATCTACAACAGATAGGTCAGAGATCAAAGACTATTAATTTATTGTCAGAAATCCACATCTACCACAATTTTATCCAGCTCAGGAAACCAGACTCATGCAAAAGGAAGCCGAGAGGAACCCATGAGATTAATGATCCTTGTAAAATGGCTCATTCTGTGCATTCAGGCTCCCAGCATTTCGTATATGTGGGAAGGCACACATGTATGCTCTCCCACACATCACACAGATGCACAGTGCATTTAAAATCTCATCCTTCATGCTGAATCTTATTATTAATGCTATTTGCAATTTCCGTGGATATACATGCAATTTAATGTTTGAGATGTGTCCAGAGTGTCAACATTTTCTTTTCCTTTTTTTGTCTCTTAAGTTCCTATTTGATCCAGCTCCCCTGGCACACAGATACACACACACACACACACACA
>NW_005309253.1:0-832 GCF_000412655.1 Myotis brandtii
GGCAAGTACAGTGGATTGAATGGTGCTCTTCAGAAGATGTGTCCTGTCCTAACTCCCAGAACCTGTGAGTGTTATCTTATTTGGAAAAGGTCTTTACAGATGTACTGAACTTAAGAATCTTGAGATCAAGAGATCATCCTGGACATCTGGATGGTTCCAAATCCAGTGACAGGTATCCTTATAAGAGACTCGCAGGAAAGATTTGACAGAAGAAGGCAGTGTGACCACGGTGACAGAGAGTGGAATAAGCCAAGGAATGTCAACAGCTCTCAGAAACTAGAAGAGACAAGAGAACATTCTCCCCTAGAGCCTCCAGAGGGAGCCAGGCCCTGCTGATACCTTGATACCTTGATTTCAGACATCTGGCCCCAGGACTGTGAGAACAAGTTTTTGTTGATTTAAGCTACACTTTTTGGTAATTTGTTATGGCTTCAACAGTAAACGAATTCAGCAAGGCAAGAGAAAGCCAAGGCAAGGGGGAGGGAGAGAACACAGTGCATTTGGGACACTGCAAAGTATGGTAGAGCAGAATGGCAGGGAGTTCATGAGTGAGGCCAGAAATGAGGTCAACAGACAAGCAGGAGGTTCTGTTTGCGAAAAGTTGCTGGGTCTGAATGCACAAAATATCAGCGAGCATATGAAAATGGCTGAAAAAGAATTATGTTCTTCAACAATGGGAAGAAAAATGGGAAAGGGTGGGAAAATGCAGTATTTTCCTGCTAGAGGAAGAGTCTATGGCAATGCAGGCAGGGAGGGGGCAAGGGCTGAGTGAGGGAATTTCTACCCCAGTCAAATACAAGGCAGTGTCTTTTCTTGACTTTAATATATTTTT
>NW_005309254.1:0-832 GCF_000412655.1 Myotis brandtii
TGTGTGTGTGTGTGTGTCCCCGAACAATGGAGAGGGGCTCAGATGCTGAGTGACCAATAAGGTTGACATATGTCTACCACCTTGGTATTTCTTGATTTATCAATTTTAGATATCTGAAGACTTCTTGCTCTGTCTGAGATCTGAAGATTTAACTCATCTATCCCCACCGCTCCTTCCAACATAGTTAGCCCCATTTTTATTACTCTATTCTTTATCTTCAGAACTTTCATTGTTTCATCAATCATTGACAACCTGCCACACAAGATAAGGCTATGGATGCCTCTCCCACTTATGTCAACTCTCTTCCTTACTCTCCCCTGCCTACACCTGTCATTTCCATTGTGGTGGTTGAAAATACTTGCATTTTTAAACCGTAGTGAAGTCTTCTCTGCTTTGTCTATAGTCCTGATCCTGAACATTGAAAATAAACCCAATGCTTCCGTTGTTGTGATTATGTAAATAGTCAGAGGAGTTCCCTCTGTCTTTTCTTTGGAGTCAGCTTTTCGTTCTCTGGGACTTTCTCAGTGCTGTTCTTTAGCTTTCTTTTGCTGCATCTTAAGTTGTTCTAGGTCTGGGAACATCAAATATATGGGGTTGCATTTCTCTTGGGCCCCTTCTAACTGGTGCTTGCCACTTGCCCATCCTCTTCTTTGATAAAGACAGGATCCTAGTACTTCCCTTCATTATTCCCCTGGGCTGGAACCACTGTTGCCTAAAGTCCATTTCTTCCTTTTTCCTTCTGGTGGGGAGTGGGGGTATAGAGTGGACAGGTGATAAACTGGCTCAGACTTTGCATATCTAAGAAGTCATCTGGCCCTCTGCTTGGATTGCT
>NW_005309255.1:0-832 GCF_000412655.1 Myotis brandtii
TGTAATACTTTAAACAATAAAGAATTTAAATAAAAAGAATAGCTGTTATGCCCTGTACCCAAGATTTATATGCCATATGCTCTGTATACTATCATCTCAGGGCTTAATTTGAGGACACTGTGGCTCAGAGAGAATTAGCTGCAGGAGGTGGCAGGGTCGGCATCTGAACCCAGGACTGGCCCTTTCCACCATGTTACCCTGCCTTGCAGCGCTATAGTGAGAATTAAAATGTGAACATTTTATGATTATTCTCTCCTGACACTTTGGCCTGGGTCCTGGTGGGTGCTCTCTCCTGCTAAGAAGAGAAGTAGGGGAAGGCATTTTTCAGTTGTTAGAAACGTCCCCTTTTGGTGGGCTTGTGAAACCAGCCACTAGAATACAAGCTCCGGAAGGGTAGGGACCTCATCTGTCTTGCTCACGGCTCTGAGCCTGTTGCTCAACGTAATTCCTGACGCACAATAAATATGGCGGAGTATATAAATTTATACACCTCTTAAATTCATTCCAAGACAGATCCTGATATAGAGCCATTTTTCATTTCAACCGTTCCATTACCAGGCAAGCGACACTAATTACTAGCTCTAATGGCCATTATCTAATTTAATTAAAGGGGTTATTGGATCTCCTGAAACTCCTACCCACCTTCCATTGCCTAAGTCAAGGGGATTTGATAACAGCCTTTTTATTAGAATGTTCACAAGATAAATTAAGTAAACCAGCTTAATGACTCGTTTTTGTGACCAATGACATTGAGAATAACGTGTGGGGAAATGACAGATGCGGCAAAACGGAAGTGTGAGAAAATGCTGTGGGCCTGTGGCTCCAAATGTCC
>NW_005309256.1:0-832 GCF_000412655.1 Myotis brandtii
CACACACACACACACACACACACACCACGATCTCTTACAGGAACTCAAAGTTCTAGAATTGCACTAGGTAGATTTCATCATTTCTGCATTGGTCTATCTCACCATGACTTTCTCACGGATGGCTGCTAAGCTTAGTCCAAGATTAGTCCAAAATTCACCACTTTGCAACCCCAATGAAGGCTGTATTTTCCTCACTCTGATCTTTCCATCTCAACCTAATTGTCCTGATGCTGTAGATATAAAGTCCAGTTTTATAACTGAAGTCTGAACTAGACTCTCTTTTCTTAAGCTAAAGGCTCCTTGTTAGGCTCAAACTGAAATCGCCTCTTTCATTCCCAAAACCACTGATCCATTTCCTGAATAGAACAGCTGGAAGTTTTTCACAGTAAATAATAATGATGATGATTAATAAAAGTAATAATAATAAAACAACGTGACTCAGATTGAGTGCTGACTATGTCCTGGGCACTCTGCTAAGGGGTTTATATAGTGTATAATGTCCTTTAGTCCTCATAAAAGTTCTAAAGTAGGTTCTATTCCTTTCTCCATTTTACAGCTAAGAAAAATAAAGATCCAAGAAATTCATTAAGTCCTACATCTAGGTAAAGACTTTCATAAACCCTCCAACAGGTGAAGAGTACCCTTCTAATGTTCATACTTAGGGATCCAGGGAAATGAAAGATTTTGTTGTAAAGAATAATGGAGGCCCTGTTCTAAAAAGTCACCATTTATCATAGAGAATTTTACTATTAGCCATTAACTTTATAACTTTAAGTTCTATAACTCAGAACTTAATTTTTTAAATATAGTTTTATTGGTTTCAGAGAGGAAG
>NW_005309257.1:0-832 GCF_000412655.1 Myotis brandtii
GTGACCCCAATGGCGTTTTCTGTAACAACTGAAGCACCTGCCCACGGCCTCCGTTTGGAGACTGTCTCCTCATAGCCCTCGGACACATTTTCTTGGTTTTCCTCTCATCTGCATTTCTTCAGTCTCTGTCTGGTCCTTTTCCCTCTGTCTATCCCTTAATGATGTTTCCTGAGAGATTATCTTCTCTCATTCTACACCTTCTCCCCACCTGGGACTGCATTTATACACCAACTACTGTCCAGCCTCTCTCTGGCTCACCTGCTCTTTCTACAGCCAACTCAAACAGACATCTGTCCACCCAGATGCTCAGACCCCAAACCTAGGCATAATCCTTAACTCCTTCCCCCTCATTCATTTTCCTGGCGATTAGGTCAAATCCAGAGCTTTCAAAAGGAAAGTGACATGAAGAAGTCAGAAGAGAAATATGTGGAGAGAAGAAAGGAAAATGAAAGGGCCTACTGAGGTAGGATGTTTCCTCAGGAGAGAGAAGATTCAGAGAAAGATGGTTTAAGAAACTTCAGGAAGTAAATAGTCTTCCTCTTTTCAGAGCAGAATGAAATGCTGGCTAAACAAGATTTAAAACCAGTACATTCTGACTCTGAGTGACATTAACCATTAAGGATCACCAGGGATGGCAGGACTGCCTCTGCAGGTGACAAGCCCACTGAAGAGGCTCACGTGAGACTCTGCCCAGGGAGAAGGGTGGGCAATGCCATACTGAGAGGCTCCTTCCAGCAGGAAGAGCCTCAGAAGGAGTAAGAGGCAATGACCTCATGCCCATCATGCAAGAACTCATGATAGCATTTCAGAGGCAGTGATATATGAAAAATTC
>NW_005309258.1:0-832 GCF_000412655.1 Myotis brandtii
CTGTTTGCTGTATCTATGAGTCTGTTTCTATTTTGTTAACCAGTGCACTTCACTGCTTCTATGTGGCAGAAAGCCCTGTGGAATTTGAAGTTTCATACATTAGTCCAAACCCCTTACTAATCATGTGGCCTTGCACAAGGTTATTAGTCTCCCTTAGCCTTTGTTTCCTCATTTGAAACATAGAAGGGTAATGTTATCTACTCTGAAAGGGTTGTGACATTTAAATAAGTTATTTGTGTAGTTGTGAGATGCCAGCTTTGTAGTTGGTGCTCAAAAGAAAGTGGCTAACATGACTATTCACAGTTGGACTAAAATCCTCCCGTGGGTCTTGACGTGGTTGAGATTTTACAAGGCTTGATGGCTTTTAATTGAGAAATATGCATCCATGACAGGTAATCAATACACTCATTTGGAAGCTAGGTTCCAGATGAAATAAAGCTAAACGATGATGCAATTAGAATATCCAAACAAATCGCCTACAGAAGCCAAATAGACCTGACTGCTCTCTCCGTCCTAATCAAGGTTCCGTGTTCAGAATGCATCTGGAAGGCATTTTTCTCAGTAAATCAGAATCCTGCTAAATAAACAGGGCTTCTCTCCCTCATCGCTGTTTGCTTTACCTGCTTTCTCCTTGGAGCTCAGCATGTAGGCCTGGCTCCCTAAGTGTGAAGGGCATACTGCACACCTCACTGACAAACATTGTCCCCTGAAGTTCACTTTGTCATTTATTTTCTAGTTGTCAGACAGAATGACAATAGCTGGCAATTTTAATGGGGCAACAGTTCAGGAGGCAGGTTCTCTGCAATCTCTGGCAAATCTTTCTAAAAAAAAA
>NW_005309259.1:0-832 GCF_000412655.1 Myotis brandtii
TAGGATGCCTTGCTTTTAGTTAGCCAACCTTCAGCTTCTCCAAGGCTACAACCTCCAATCAGGACACACCTAAGGTTGTCTCTTTTTTTCACAGCAGAACTTTTATTCTCCCCTGCCTGCCTTAGAGTATTAGACACAAGTGATTGTAGCTGCCTTCCTTGCTGTAGCAAGCTAGAAATAAGCAGCATTTGCTTGTTCTAATTTGGCTAATTTTCATGTATTTCCACACAAGCAAGTCTATAATAGTTAAAATGCCATAAACATGAAAAATCTATAAAATTCCAGAGACTATAACTTCTAAGAAAGAATTTGTATTGGTCCAAATGCAATTTTTCAACTCTAAATGTGATAAAAACCTGAAAACTCATAATGAGGATGCTATGAGATATTAGTAGAGTACTAAGGTTATCACTGAAGGTGGAAAGGGGAGGTTGGGTTAGCCAAATAATTAAAAATTAAAACTTTGAAGTGGACTTTCCAAACAAGATGTTATCATGTTGTCTAGATTGTTTTCAAATTGTTATTTGTACTGCCGTGAACCAATCAGAGATTTCCAAATTCACCACCACTCATTCAAAAACAGGAAAACTTCAATGAACTCTGCTGAAGCTGAGGATACTATTTAATAGATACACCTTTTCAGAAATGCACTAAAAAGCTGAAATAAATATAGGGCCATTACTCATGATATTTCATAGTAGGGTGATTAGGAATGCCCACTCTGGGTACAAGGACTAAAGGGGCAGTTATCAGTAGAGTACTTAAAAAGAACAATAAAACTGAGTAAAAGTTGCTCTGATTTTGATTCCCATGCACCAGCAATCTAAGCAAT
>NW_005309260.1:0-832 GCF_000412655.1 Myotis brandtii
ACTAGTTTTCACCAATGTGCTTTAAGCAAAAAAAAAATAAATAAAAAAAAATGACCCCTTTTCCTAATTATCTGTTCTAAAGATGGTGATAATAACTGTCCAATGGTCAGATATCAAAGGAATTGTTCAGAAACAAAATTTGAGTTTGTTGATCAGTATTAATTAATGGAAGCAGAAGGAGGGGGTTGTGGACGATTGTGAAGCAGCGTTGTTTACCTTTCCTATTAAGAACTTGTCTGGACGTCCATGGACAAGGTACAGAAGACATTTATTCTACCTGCAATTTGAGCTATGAAAATTGTCCTGTGTCTGAACATTCCTAATGCCACCAGCATTTTTTTCTAAACCACAATTTAAAGGACAAGAAAGGAAGCAGTTTGCCAATGGTGCCTCCCTGCACAAATGGACAGCATTCCAGATGGGGTTTTGTGGGGCTCCGCCTACAGTAAGCTGACCAAAAGGAGAGTAACCCCACAGTGGACTTCTTTATTGTATTGTTTTGCCTCAGAACAAGTGCCATTCCTCAGGCCCCTTTTCATGTAACAATCTGCCACAAAATACGTTAGTATTCTTTTTACCTGTGCAACTGGGTTATATCAACTTCAGCACTTTTAGGCTTATCTGATGGCAAATGAAAACTGATACTGGTGGGGAAAGTCACGACAAGTTGGTTACCAGACAACCATCACCTCTGTGTCTGAGTTCTTTGAACAGTTTCAGATTAACCCTGAAAAAATGCTTATGAGCAATGATGCGTACCCATATATCCATGTATATATTTATATAAGAAAAAATAGGGAAATATGCATGCATGTGCTCTTGGTGTGCTATG
>NW_005309261.1:0-832 GCF_000412655.1 Myotis brandtii
TGAAAGGGATTTTGCAGACATGATTAAAGTAAGGATGTTAAATGAGGAAATTATTAGATGGAATCTAATGTAATACTTTCAAAGGAGGCAAAGTTAAAGAGAGTAGTATGGGTTGTAGGCAAGAGGTTGGAGTGATACAAGGAAGGGATCATGGGCTAAGAAACGTGGGCAGCCTATAAGAGCTGAAAAAGGCAAGAAATTGAATTCTCCTCTGAAGCCTCTTAATGGAATACAGCCCTATCAACACCTTGATTTTAGACTTCAAACCTCCTGAACCGAAAATATTAATTTGTACTGTTCAAGTCATTAAATGTGTGGTAATTTGTCAGTGCAGTAATTGGAGACTAATACACTAATTATCCTGTCTCTGACTTCATTTTCATTGACTGGCTAGGGGCAGAAAATTCAGCTCTTTCAACCATTGTGGGGCATATAATTTTGATACTCAACTATCTTGAATTGCTTCTTACTGGCCAAAAATGCTTCTCACAATCAAGTTGTATTCGCTTCTCTCTCATCTTTCTGACACAAGTTTGACTGAAGATTGTAGCAGTTTACAAAAAACTGTAAGAAAATTACAAACACTAAAGCATCTGACATTTTTCTACCAAATCTCCTAAAATTCAGTCTTAAGTAGGAAATGGTCTAAATCAAGACTTAAGGGGACTGTTTAGAGCAATGATGGTCAGTTTCACAATCAGGCATGAGTGAATTCTCGCCACTTCTCATTGCTCCTCCATGAAGTGTATGTATTATTTTTATTATTATTTGAGAAAGAAAGTCTCCTGAAAGAACAGGGCATATCTCATCTACATATGCATGGATTTTTTTT
>NW_005309262.1:0-832 GCF_000412655.1 Myotis brandtii
CCTTGCACGAATTTTGTGCATTGGGCCTCTAGTGTTACTCTAAGAGGACTATTTAGTACTTTGTGCATTATTTTTTATGCTATGCATACTTTCCCAGTTATAGACAATTGCATTGCTTCCAATACTCCATCTCTCACAAATGAATTTGTGGTTAACATCTTTACCCATACCCTCAAAACAACCTATGTGAGCATTTCTTTGGGATATATGCCCAGGTGTAAACAAATATGCATAAAAATTGACCTAATGCTGTTCCATAATTGTCTGGAATGGCTATACCCACCAGTAATGCCAGTGTGTTTTTATTCCAATGTCCTCATCCACTTCACTTACCCAGCTTTCTAAACTTGGCCAGCTTGAGAAATCTAAAGAGATATCTTCTTGTTATTTTAATTTACACTTCTGTGTTAAATGATTTGATTTAGAATCCATTGAGATTTTGATGGTTGCTGTTTTGTAAATTACTTTAATATAACCTTTCTTTCTTTTTTTCCGTTTGGGTATTAGTCTCGTTGTTGATGATAATTCACAGAAGTTCTTTGTGGATTCTACATAGTTAGTCTTTAACGTTATCTTAATTGATGTAAAGTTGGTATATAGCATTATATCAGTTTCAGATGTACAACATTATAATGGTATTTGTATACACTACAAAGTGATTATCACCAAAAGTCCATTACTGATTTTTGATATTGGAGATATTTCACCCAATTAGTCATGGGAAGATTGTATGCCATCATGATAAAGATAATGAACTTTTTGTTTAATTACCAGATGACCTTGGGCAGTTACTTAACCTTTTATATTGTTGTTGCTATTATGCTTTTTTTTT
>NW_005309263.1:0-832 GCF_000412655.1 Myotis brandtii
CAAATCAATATTGGGGACCCCAACACTAAAGAATAGAGTAGCAGCTCTCTGACCCAACCTCCTCTGAACCAACTTTCCAGACTGGCCCGCGCTCTCCATTTCTGGTGCCCACAGCCGATGAGGCCTCGTGGCCCCCAGGCCCCTCTCGAGTGGCCTTCAGCCTTTCTCCCCTTCCAGTTAAGTTGTGTGCTCACTTCAGGCTCGTTGTGTTTGTCTCCAAGGCTTTTTATACCAGGAAATCTCATGATTCGATTATATATTTTAAATAACTAACATGTCAACTAACGAACTAGAAGAACAAAGGAGAGTGAGTTCTATAAAAACTAAGGGGAGCACTTTGGAAAGACCCGAAATGTATGTTGCTGTTAAAACTTCTGTTAAAATAGGTCTGAGCAAGTGATTTGTAAAAGGTTGGGAACAATCATAAAATTCTAGGATCCGGCCATCAGATTGCTAGGCAGGTGTCTCTAAGGTCTCCTCCACTGTAACGAAAGCGAGACTGGATGTCACAGACGATGCATCGTGGTGTGTACAGAGGAAAAGCGCTTAGAAGTGCTCCCTGCGTGTCAGGCAGGGCTCTGACATTCTGTCTGCGCCAATGTGTTTAACAGACTTTAAGAAAGATGGAGCAGAGCTCTAATCAGTAAGAGGTGGGAAAACAATGACAACTCTGATTTAGATTAAGGGAACATTCTTCAGGTGTGTGTGTCACTTAAAACTTGTTATTGAAGGTACACAGATCATAACTAGAGCTAATGGATTTTCACATAGTGACCGTACCTGTCTGTCTGGCACCCAGATCAAGAAACAAAACAATACTCACACCCCAGAA
>NW_005309264.1:0-832 GCF_000412655.1 Myotis brandtii
GCTCCCCTTTCCCCGTCGGCCCTTCCCGCCCGGTCACCACTGGGCACACAGACACCCCAAGGCTGCCTATGGCATAAGGGAAGAGCCCAACTCCGTGCCCGCTAGAGCCCTTGGGGACCAGGCCTTGGCACGGCTGTGCCCTCGCCCTGCTCCGTCTCTGCCCGAATGCTGCCGCCTCGGAGTCCTCCCCGGCCACCTCCCCACAGCCCTCTCCTCCGTCTCACTCCATCCAGCGGTGCTTTCCCCAGAGCCCTGAACTCCCAGTACTGAAGGCGGGGGATCTTGTCCGCCGCGGCCCCCCTGACCCCAGACCCCATCAGAGCAGACACACAGGAGGAACGGAGGAATCCAAACTCAAGGTGTGGCCCGTGCCTGTGTCCCTTGGGCGGCCCGGAGATGGGATTTCTCAGCACCACCACTCTGCCTGTCTGTGTGTCCCCGGCCTCGTGTCAGGGGCAGAAACGGAGGCTCTGAGGGGCTGGGAACAGAAGGAGACACGGAGGCTGAGGGACTGAGGCCTCAAGAGGCAAGGGTCCATGTGTGTGAACTCAGTGTCCATCTTCCTTGGTCCCCACCCCCCTCCTGCCCTGGTGCCGGGAATGGCCACACAGGAAGATGGACTCCAGTGTCGGTCCTCCCCAGCCCAGAGGTGTGGGCCCTTCTCGGGAAGCTGGGCCCTTAACCCGCTGGCCTGGTGAATGGGCCTCTTCCCAGCCTCTGACCCTACTTCCTGCTGCCCTGGTAGTTGCGGCCCCTTGCAGGGCGTGACCGGCTCTCTGGGCCCTGCCTCCCCCACTGTTGCCCACCCCAAGCTCCCAGATCTGCGCTCTGT
>NW_005309265.1:0-832 GCF_000412655.1 Myotis brandtii
TTTTTTTTGTCTAAAAGCAAATTAATTTTAACTACAGCTTGGGGAGTGTGGATATAATTTTGCTTAGTTTTTATGGATGATTTTTTTTTCAGTCAATCCATAGCCAATGCCAGTTTTTCTTTAGCCTCTGAAGATATTTTTAGGTATGAGACTGTACTAACAGGATGTATGTAATTTATTGGCCAAACTTTTCTGTCAACCCGTCAGTCATGTTTTATTCCAAATTACAGGGCCCAGCCCAGGTCTGCGATGCATCCACATTAAATGATTGTGGATCATTTATTTCAGAAATGATCGGTTGGAGAAAATGTGCTTTGCACAAGAGAAATGAAATCCCACAGCACATCAAGTTTCCTGTTTCTTTGAAATCCTCATTTTTCCATTTAGCCCCTATTTTAACTTTTCCTCCCTCTTACTTAAATGTCTTGGAAAGATCCAAAAACAGACCATGAAAGGCCCAACCATCCACTCCCTGGCCTCGGGTTAAATAAGACCACACTCCTAGAGGGAACGAAGGAAATAATCTCTATCACAACGGTCAATTAGCATCACCCGTGGGAGTTCATCAAGGTCATGAAAGGAGGGGTGATGGCCCACATTTTGCAGACTCCCCTGGTTAGGTGACTTGGCCAAGGCCCCACAGAAAGGAAAAGGGGTGCCCAAACACAAATAGGTACTCTCATGCTGTACTCTCTTCCTAGAAATGACTCCCACTGTTGGTGAGTCTCCTCATGGTTCACATTACCTAGCACTGCACCTGTACCAATGTGCCAAGTTCAGTCAGAGAAGCACAACCTATGAGTGACATGGAAGGCAGGCCATGTCCTGTAGG
>NW_005309266.1:0-832 GCF_000412655.1 Myotis brandtii
TCTTCACTCAGGCCCTGGCAGGTGGGACGGCCCCTTCTGTGCATGGTAGAGGCTCATCACACTGAGGGAAGCTGGTCCAGTTGGCCAGTGTGCAGCAGTTCACAAGAAAATGCACGCTCTCCTAATAGGGTCTTATTAGGAATTTAGAAAGGGGAGCTCCATCTTTCTAGGGGACAGTATTGTGCATTGATGAAGGGGAGTGATAAAGTGCTGGGTCCGATTGTTCATCCCACCGAGGCCTCTTTTGAACATTTGCTTGGTGGAGGACCAATGACAACCCATTTACTAGGGAGGCCCTGAGACACAGGGCAGAGTAAGCACAGCAAGAATCTTAATTCTGACCCAGTCATACCACCAGTTGCTATGAGCTGCCCTGTTTTTGGAGTTTTTTCATTGATCAACAAGAGAAGGAGAAGCTATGCTTGTTTGTTTTCTCTCTGCCATGGAGAAGTACAGACAACAGGGCTCAGCCAGGTGAGGTCTGAGGTGTAGGGTGGCTCCGCCCACACCACTGGGCATCCATGAATCATTAACTGTGAGATGATTCCCTAAGGTTCTTCCAGGCACATGGTGAGGGGTTTCCATACACTTTATGTAGATTTAGCCATCAAGTGATATTATAATAATAAACTAGTTTACTCCATTTGACAGATGAGGAACCTGAGTCTTGGGGCAGTTAAGACATTGGCCAACGTCATAAATAGGTGTGGTATTGGGGAGACAGAATATCTAAACCCAGGAGTCTAACTGAAAATGTGTGCTGGGAACCACTCTGCCATGCAACTTGATTTTTTCAAATTGAATATTTTATTAACATAGTAGCTGTCTTTGT
>NW_005309267.1:0-832 GCF_000412655.1 Myotis brandtii
TTTCAATTCTTGAGAGACGATTTATCAAAGTAAAAACGATGGGTCAAAACATGTATGAACTTGAAGTGAAGGATAATGGTGCTTTTGACCCACAACCATGCTGAAGTGCAATGAGAACTGGTTATGATTTACCACTATGATGTAAGTCCTTAATCCATGACCTGCTGGCCCACCGAGCGCTATCAAGTGAACTGTGGCAACAAGGTAATTTCCTACCAGTGTGAAAGTCACATATTAAAAAGTTCTGGGCATTTGCTGTACAACTGTACAATCGTAACTTCAAACTTCTGCAGCAGATGGAAAACATTAAGTAACATAAAAAGTTTTTAAAAAAGAACCTCCCAAGGAAATCTTAAACATCAAAATTACAAATTGTAGCTCAAATGTCTGTAGGGTTTTTATATTTTGCTTATCCTTGAGTTATGTCAGAGTGTTGCTTCAGAACTTATTTCAATTTGTTTTGAAACGTTATGAACCATCAGGATTATAAAGTTAGCCTAAAATCACACAATAGAAGAGAATTTTAAAAGCATAGTAAACTTTATACACAGGAACGAAGGAGAGATATTTCTCTTCACTTTGAGATGAAACAGAACCTAGAAATTCCTTTTATTTTTTTCTTTATTTGCTTACGTTGTAAATTTTCTTGATTTCTATCTTAATTCATTTTGCTCACTTCTTTCTTTTTTCTTGAATTCTTGCTGGATCCTTAAGTAAAAATATACAGGTTAAATTTTCAAACATATGTTGCACCGTGAGAATTGAAAAAATAATTGCTTTCTTCCCTTTCACTATTTTTTCCTTCTTCATCTCCTTGATTTTTCATTCCAAT
>NW_005309268.1:0-832 GCF_000412655.1 Myotis brandtii
GGAGTTGAGAAAGACAAACAAAAGAAAGGAAGAGGGAAGAAGACAAGGAAATAAGGGAAGAGAGGATAGAAGTCTCAATAGCATGAATTATGATCATTAATCATGGAAATATCTTGATCAGAATGATCAATCAGCAAAAAATATAAAGCCTTTTTAATGTCTTGCATAACACTGTGGGACAGGGAAAGCAAGCTCATTGGGGAATTATGCCATGATTTACTGTATTTGCATATCAAAGCATCCTTTGAAGCTGCCAGATCAGAGGTATTAAATTGGTAAAAAGTGCTGAAACAGTATATTTAAGATTTAATTTTCAACTTGATGTTGTATATTTTTATTAAGCAAATATTTGGAGGCACACAGTATACAATGCACAGTGCTGATGAGGAAATTAAGAAACAACTGTGGACCCGACACATGCAGAGCTAGAGGAACAAATTAGATACCTTCCTACACTCACAGGTAGAAAGTGGTCAGTGTTGTAAAGGAGGCTCAGGTAAAGTACGAGGAAGTTCCAAGCTGAGAAAGCTTTTTTGCAGAGGTCGGAATCAGAGAAGGCTTTATGGGTGGGGTGAACTTTGAGCGGGACCTTGGAGGGTACATAAATGTGAACACACTGAAACAGAGCAGAGAGAATAGTGTCCATTAAGGCAAGGACGAAGTAAAGGAAAATGCCTCACACAATTCCCCAAGTTTTTCAAAACTCAGAGTCAAACCATGGTATGGCTCCTCATTGCATGCAATGCTTGAATGCAAGTAGGTGCTGCAAAGCCATACGACCCTTCCGTAAAGCTGCCCCTTCTCAGACACTGTCACTGTGCGCCCATTCGTT
>NW_005309269.1:0-832 GCF_000412655.1 Myotis brandtii
GAAAGGGCGGGGGGTGGGGGGTGGAGAGAAGCATCTACTTGATGTGCATACTTGGCCTTTGACCTCTTTGATGCCCACTTTGAGATTGTAGGTCCCTTTGATTCCAGGCTCTCCATACTGATAAGACTGCAGTAATTTCCCTGGAAGCCCCCATTCCTCATCACATCCACTTACATTGATGAAACACTGTAAAATTTTCCCCCAAACATGAGGCAATCTTCCATTTGGTTTGGTTTCAAAAGAAGAAAAGATGGTGATGAAAAAAATAAAATAAAAAAATGTATATTTTTTCCTTTTTTAAAGTTGGAATTATAGAACTATTTAAAATTTAAAGAAAGCTCATTTTATATTTTATTTAAATATACATTACCATACCTGAGCTACAAATGAGTATCATCAGTTATGCATACGCATGGGTTTCAATTGATATTGGAAAAAGCTCAATCCTAGGAGGAGAGATGCCTGATTTCTACCTTTGTCTTTGACTGCTAACCAGGCCTCAAGTAACTTAACTTCCCTGGATCACAGTGTCCACATCTGTTAGTAAAATGTTTAGGGTTTACAGACTCTGAGATTTCTTCTTCAGCTGTATTCAAATGCTATTTAAATAAAGATTTGCATATTTTTGCATAATAATTTCTGTGCAATCTATAAATAACTGTACATTTTGTCCAAGCTGAAATTATGAATTTTTCAGAATCTCCTCTATGATTTTTATATTCCTTTCTGTGTAGTAAGTTTTCTCCATAAATTCAACACATTGCTTTCATGATTTCATGCCATTACTCTACCTTTACTTTAGGAGTGTGTGTGTGTGTGTGTGTGTGTGTGT
>NW_005309270.1:0-832 GCF_000412655.1 Myotis brandtii
CCCAGAGAATCATTTGGTCTGGCCTAGGCCAGTCGAAGGAGAATTCAGAAGACAAGGATAAACTGGTGAAGAGGGGCTGACATGCTGCCTGACCCAGCCGGGGAGCCTGAGTTCGAGTCTGAGAGTAAGAGATCTGAGCTGGGCCTGGAGGAGAAAGAAACCCACATGGCAAGTCTGTTGACTAAGTCTGAGAGCAAACAATGAATATATTTCTCTGAGGTAGGAGCGAGTCCATGAAAACTCCTTCGCAGTAGCTAGGCTGTCAGCTGAGCAGAGAACTCAGCCAGACCCTGGAAGTCCAGCCAAGGGTACTAGGCCCACTGTCCACTGTGATTTCATAGCAGCCATTTGTTCTCATTTATTTTTCCTGGGATCCTACTGTGTGTGAATGAGGTTTATGCTTTCAAGAAAAAAGCATCATCTTCATCATGTCTGGGGTCATGGAAAAGACACTGAACCAGAAGATTGGATTTGAACTTGACCTTGGTTGAAGGTGAGTGACTTCCTCTGAGAGGCTCTGTATTCCTCATCCATAACTTGGGTTGTGACGCATGTTCTATAAAGGATGATGTGGGAAGGGAAGAGTGCCTTGTCCAGAAGGTGGCAGCACACACGGGAAGTCACAGCCACCAGTCATTTTTACGTAACCAGGATCCCTTGAGGGACGTCCGCTAGAAGCCAGGACGTTCTCCTGACTTCCTCACTTCTTGCCCAGATGGTGGTGTTCCAGCCAGGGCTCTAGGAACATAAACCATAGACCATGGCTGTCTGCAAACTCTTTCCCTAATGGGTTCTTATTCCTTCAGCTGTCCCTGCCCTCCCACCAAGCCCC
>NW_005309271.1:0-832 GCF_000412655.1 Myotis brandtii
TAGAATTGGTCCCTCTTATCATTACCCAATGACCAAACTGTATACTTTATATTTGCTGTCCCTGCAATCTTAGCTTCTACCAGGTTAGAAGTTCCTGTTTCCAGGATTGGTGGTTGGGACACTTCCACAGGGCACTTGGTTTCTCAGGTCAGTGTGTCAGAGGCCAATATAGTAGTTACTGTAAATTCGTAGTTCTATCTTTTAAGAGGATCTAGGAGGGCTGCTGCACCATGAGGCAGGGGAAGTATATCTGGAATCCAAGATTCACTAGAGTATGTCTTGTACTTTGATGTTGAGTGATGGTGATGAAAAATGGACAATTGCCTGACAGGGAAAAGACAGAAGTGTGGGTCAGTCCTCCAGGTAAGCCACACGGAGAAGTCCCAGTGCTGGCTGAACAGAAGGGAAATGTAGAATGGGTGGTGGGGGGTGATCAGTCATTGCCTCTAGGCCAAGTGCAGGAGTGAGGACTGTAGTTTGCTTCACCTGCTTTTTAACTTCAGGTCCTCAGAGATTGAGGCTGGCTGCTGCCTTGATTGGTTTCATATGTACTTTCAGGGCATCTTGTTCTTCTAGCAGCGAAGCCCAAATTGTAACAGGGAAGTCAATAAAAGGCAAGGGCCTGGAAAAGTCTGACAGACTCCCTAACTCCAGAGCCCAAGCCACTGGCTCTGGCTTACCTACTGTTATATAATCAGCCTTCCTGGGATTCTGGCCAATTTCATGCAGGAATAACCAAAAAGCACGTTCCATCATTGCACCAAGCACTTTAGCCTCCTGCCCTGGGTCTTTTATTTTTGTAAAAGCTGAAGCAAGAGAGTTTTTGAGATCT
>NW_005309272.1:0-832 GCF_000412655.1 Myotis brandtii
TGTGGAATTCTCTATGAAATCTTTCCAGCCCTTCTTCTCCATCATGCTCATTGAAGGCCACATTGAAGTGCATGTTAATCCTGGGGATGGGACCAGCCTGAGAAGAGCTCTCCTGCACGCTCCCACGGGCACGTACAGCGACGGACAAGAGCACTCTGTCTCCTTGATACGGAGTGGGAGGTATTTGTGTAACTAGGGCATGGTGACCTCACGAAGGCTCCAAGTAGGAATCTTGTTATGCCTCTTGTATGAGTGATTGGGGTGATTACTGTGACATCATTAGCGGTCAGTTTCTCATAGCAGTCACAGTTTTTATAGTTCTAGATAATTCAAAATAATTCTAGAACCTGGCTAGAATCCCTCCTTTGGAATTATTTTATATGCTTTGTCATAGTTGCAGAATTTTCATAATTGAACCTTAACTCTGCCATTTTCTGAGGCCCAGTATAAATTATCTTTACATTAGAATAATTCTGTGACAAATAGTATTAGTAAATAGCACTATATCAATACTGAATAATACAGGGTAAAATGTAAAGAATAAGTAAAATGTGTAATATCAACAGTCCTGTATATTTCCCTTCAAAACTATAGATCAAATGTTTTAAAAGCACACTGGACATTTTATTACAGGTAAAGAAGTAAAAAAAAAATAAACTCTCCAAAAAGCAATTGAATTTAATAATATCTAATAACATTCCATTCATTTTTTGAGAATGTTCAATTGTAGGTTTTAGCTTTCAAGATTCACCTTTTTATTCACACACAATGTCATGTTAAATTTTATTTTCAGGGAACTTTTATTATTTAATATGTACTTGTGGAATTATAT
>NW_005309273.1:0-833 GCF_000412655.1 Myotis brandtii
CCCCCGACCCTCTTTCGGACTCCAAAAGGGAAAGGGAAGTAGACATTTAGTAATTACCATTTTCCTGACACAGCACACAGATAGTGAGTGGTTGCACAATGACAAACACCAACATTGGAAAACGTTATATGTAAGTCATTTCATTCCTGTGCGGATGTTTTCCTAGGACTGAGTCCCAGGAACGGGGTTGCTGGGTCAAAGGACAAATGCATCTCTAAGTCTGTTAATTATTTCCAGATCTCCCTCCACAAAGGTTACACCACTTTGCACGCCCTCTAAAAATGTAGGAGAGATTACTTGTTTTCTTCCAGCTTTGCCAGAGTGTGAGGTCACACTGCTGGATTTTGCTTGTCTTATGAATGAGAAGGAGTTTCTCAGTGAAGTCTGATGTTACATTATTGTGAGTGAGTTTATCACATACTTAAGGGCCATTTGTATTCTCCCTTAAACTCCTGTTTTTGGCAGGAGGCATTCCGGCATCCAAAGATGCTGTTTCTTTACCTTCAAGTCACCACCCGGGACAGCCCATTCATCTGCTCCATAGAACGCCATGCTGCTTACACATGTTCTAGACCTGAGTGAGGATGGAGGTGACATCTGTATCAAAAGAGCAAAGGGGCTTAAAGACTCTGCTTCCCACAGTCAGTCTTCCGTTCCTGGTTTGGCAGAAGCTGAATGAAGTGTGTGACTGACTCTCCGGAGCGTAGTGAGGAGGGACTGCTTATTCCGTACTTTTACATTTTGTGTTACTTGGGGATCTTGCCTGGATGCTGTGACTCCTCCCTTTTCTAAAATGTAGTATTCACACTTCTGGAAGCTGTGTGAATCTTAAG
>NW_005309274.1:0-833 GCF_000412655.1 Myotis brandtii
TGATTGACTTTGGGTACAAACCAATACAAGTTAGTCCTGAGGAGATATATAAAGTACATATAAAAAATCTTGACAGGAAATTGAGAGCATGAGAAAAACAAAAAAATCAATGAAAACATTTTTTTAAATGTACAGTTCAATTCAGTGGTATTTAGTGTATTCATAGAGTTGTGTGCCGTTTCACAGCTGTTTTGGAAAAATTCCATTATCCCAAAAATGAAACCCCACTATTCCCCTGTTCCCCTTAAAGGTCATTCCTAGTCTTTTCCTCTCCTTTCTGCTTTCCCTAGGCCACCACCAGTGGACTCTACTTTCTGCTCTGCATTTGCCTGTTTTGAACATTTCATTAAATTAGAAGCACACAGTATGTGACTAGCTGCTTTCACATATGTAAAGTTTTCAGGGTTCATCCATTCTGATAAATGTAGCATGTATCAGTACTTTCTCCCCCTCTTTATTGCCAAATAATATTTTGTATAGATATATCACATCTTTATCCATTCATCAGTTATTGGATATTTGGGTTGTTTCTACTTTTTTACTATAATGGATGCTGCTATGACCATCCATGTACAAGTTTTTGTGTGGATATGTTTTTATTTCTCTTGGATAAATATCTAGGAGAATTGCTGGGTCATATCTATTCATATCCTTTACCCATTTTTAAGTTGGGTTATTTGTCTTTATTAATGAGTTATTTATATATTCTGGATCCAAGTCAACATCTTAACTGCAGCCTCAAGAGAGACCCTGAAATAAAAGAGATCCTGAGCCAGACCACCTCCTCATCTGCTTTGTTGTTGATTTGTAAGAGTTCTTTATATAGTCTAGAT
>NW_005309275.1:0-833 GCF_000412655.1 Myotis brandtii
TTTTTTTTTTTTTTTTTTTTTTTTTTTTTTTAGCCTGTCAGCTGTGAGAAACAGTTTTCTACCAATTACTGTCACAATATGAATAAATTCAAAACTGAAAATATAAGCACTGAATATTTTCAGTAAATTTATCCCAAAACTACATTAAAATAGGAATTTAGCATATAAACAAGGAATTTAGCAAGTAATAAGAAACATCACATTGTACTTTGTCTTCTATAAATAAAAGCACAATATAAGAAGATAAAGAAAAAAGCATTCATGCACAGAAGAAATAGGCAAATGACAGCAGGCATATGAAATGAAAAGAAAAAAAAAGTTACAGCTGCAAGGAGAGTATCAATTAAGAACTATGACTCCCAAAATTGATGTTACAGAGTTGTTGCTGGTTTTTCCCCTTTTTTGAATGATTACGACTTACTACCAAATAATTTTTGAAAGATCTATATAGTATTTCTCTCTTTGTCCAACACATTTCTTTTAGTATGTGGCTCTACAAATGTTAAGCCAGCAGCTGTTTCTAACATGACTTTGGTTTGAAAGATGTTAAGAAACATGCTATGAAAATTTGCAATGTTCTTAGGTTATTACTGTTAATAGAACCCCAAATAAACAAGCTATATTTGGCTCACATTTGGTTCTTACTCTAAACCGGTTCTGTGCCAAAATTGTTTTGGGGGGTATAACAAAAACCTTAAATGTACACGTCTGACTAATCAATAGACAGTTGAGTTGGCTATGTATCTATACATATAAAAAGAGAAAATATGCAAATTAGGCCAGGAAGCCCTAACAGGTCACGACCAGACAGGAGGAGGTTGCATGCGCAGGTG
>NW_005309276.1:0-833 GCF_000412655.1 Myotis brandtii
TAACTGTGGAAGAAAAACTGTTAAATTAGATTTCATCAAAATAAAAAGTTTCTGCTCAAAGATTATCATTAACATAATGAATAGACAAGCCACAAATTGGGTTTTCTATTTGCAAAATGGAGATCTAACAAAAGACTGCTACTCGGGGTATATGTAACAGCTGACTAAAAAATAGGAAAATGTTAAAAGACACTTCACAAAGAAAATATACAGAAACATAAGCATATAATAATGTGCTCAACATCATTAGTCAGAAAAATGCAAATTAAAAGCACAATGAGACACCACCACACACCCACTAGAATGGCTAATTAAAGACTGACAACAGCATATGTTGGTGAGGATGTGGAACAACTGAATGCTCATATATTACTGGTAGGAATACTAATGGTACAACCACTTTGGGAAAACGTCTGGCAGTTTCTTATAAAACTAAACTCATGATGTAACAATCCGACGACTAGTTATCATCCAAGAGAAATAAATGCATATATTCACAAAAGACTTACGAGTATGTTTATTGAAAATTTATTCACAATAGCCACAAGCTGGAAACAGCCCAGTGTCCAACAACGAATAAACAAACTGACCTCTATGCAGACAATGGAATACTACTCAGCACTCAAAAGGTAACAACTACTGAAATATCCAACAATGTTGATGAACCTCAAAATCTTGTGTGCAACGAACAAAGCCTTACACAGCAGAGTACAGGCATACCTCCTTTTATTGCACTTCACTGAATTGTATTTCACAAATACCGTATTTTTTGCAAATTGAAGGTTTGTGGCAACCCTGATTTGAGCAAGTCTATTGGCACCATTTTTCCAACA
>NW_005309277.1:0-833 GCF_000412655.1 Myotis brandtii
TCAATTTGCATATTAGGCTTTTATTATATAAGATTACTTAAAAGAAAATTAATAGGTTCAGGACTAATGGGAGAAAAGTTGTACTAATGTGAGCATATGTTCTCAAAATGAGGCCCTTAGGGGACCAGATCTGAGAATGACTTCTGTCACCTGTAATAGTCCCAGAAAAATATAAAATGATATGAATAGCAGAAAATAGTCTTGATGAGGAAATATATTTTCAATAGTATATATTTTACAACCAAAATATGAAATTATAAAACTATATTTAAAATTTAACAACATTTTGGTTTGTTAAATTTTAGAATAATTTATTCAAAAGTGAAAGTTACCCTTATAAATAGGGCTTTGAATTTCAAGGAAAGAAAAATATAGCCGCTCAGCTTTTGAGATAAGTAACTCAAAGAAATTGAGGTGTCCTGTTAGTTGAAAATTATTGAGTGACCAAGTAGACACCTTTCATTAATTAACAAATTCTTCACTTAAATGTGTGACTCCTATTTTTAAAAGCATTTTTCAAAGTTAATGTGAAAATGCAACTGCATTATATGTTGAAAATAAATATGTTGACCTATGTAAATTCTATTGTACACTGTTCTCTTTCAAAGTCACAGTGCATGCTTAATTAGGTTTACTTGTGACAGAAATTGAAAACCTTAACTCTACCCATGGCTGATATAGTGAGACATTACACGTACTAATGAAATGTGGAAACTGACTTTAGAAAAATAAAATATGTTAATGCATTGAATTGATACTGGAGTAGGGCCAACTATAATTGCTATTCAGTGACTAAGAAACATGTGAGAAAAAAACAAGCTGAGAGTAAAATA
>NW_005309278.1:0-833 GCF_000412655.1 Myotis brandtii
AATTCGTGCCTCCGTGTCAGAGAATTTGAGACTGCCTTGGTATTTTGATAATCCCGTGATTAGAGATAAAGCGCTGTAAAGAATGAATGTATTAATTCTATTTCACATTTTCAGATTTGGTAAGCAAGGCTGATTAACTCACCATTTTCTTCGAACTTCAGTGTCAAGCTTGAAAAGTGATAAAACATTGATCTCAGTCCTTGCCCGTTCATTGGACACTGGTCTCTGGGCCTACTCACGTGGATGCCACTGCTGGGAGGCAAATGTCACAGGTAGAAGCGAATGGATTTTCCATAAGGCGAGAGCTTGTCACAGCATTCCAGTTCAGGAATCTCATTGTTTAACCAATACCTGAGGTTAGAACCTTTTGCAGGATAAATATTTAATCTCAGGCTCTCTATCACACACTCTCAAATACTCCCCAGCAAACTCCTCCGTCTTTCTAAAAACAGATGTGACGTATATTCGTAGAACTGAACCAATAACAAATAATGAGTGAGCTTTTCAATTCTGTACTTTAAATATCTGAAAAAGACCAGGTCATGTCACCGGGAACTTTAAGGAAGGTTCCAAACTATTCTCTTTGGCTGAGTGTTGGAAATAGTGTTGTGCAGGGGAAATACCGAGCTAGATCTCAGACTGCGTGAGTTCTAGTGCCAAGCTCTGCTCGTATCATATCATCACAGTTACGTATACAACGTTCCCTGTTTCTGAGGAACCGGGAATATTTTAAGTTAGAATATCTGCTGACTTGAACCACCTTGAAATAAAACCTTGATATATGCCATCTCTCCCTCCCTCCTTCTCTACCTACCTCCCCTCCTCATCTCTCT
>NW_005309279.1:0-833 GCF_000412655.1 Myotis brandtii
AAAAAAAAACTTAAAGGACAAACAAAATAGTTGCAGAATTATGATGAAGATTAAATATCAATACTGGGTAAAGGCTGCATACAAATGGAAAAGCCCAAAACCATCTGTAACAGTAAAATAAACAGATATACGAATCTCCAACAAACTTGGAAAAATTTCAACCTCATGATTAATCAAAGAAATGCAAAAATAAAATCAACGTTTGTTAGCTACTAAACTGGCCATTAAGAGCTACAGAACACAGTGTGGGTATGAGAGCACACTGCTGCTGGAGGTGTAAGTTGTTACTATCCTTTCGGAAAGCAATTTAGTCATTTGTACCAAATCATAGAAGCTTTACACATTCCTTCACCCAGTAATTCCACTTCCTGAGTCTATCCCAAGGGATTAACTTAAAATATGAAGACGTTCTATGCAGCACGAATACTTTCCTTTCTGCATTACTTCTAAGTGGGGGATAAATGGAAAGCAGCCTAAATGTCATTCTAATAAGTGTGGGCATATTTCATCAATAAAATATTACCCAGCCATTAAAAATGACGGTGACAGAGTCTATGTATCACCATGGAAAAATCCTATTAAATGCAACATGAAGGAAAGAATAACTGGGGTAAGGATGTAACAGCGTGTTTGCTGTAAAGTGTGATTATGTAGACATGTGATACCGCTTTTGCAAAGCCTGGCTTAGTTGGCTGGGCATCGTCCCGGGCATCATCCCGGGCACCGAAAGGTTGCCGGTTTGATTCCCGGTTAGGACACATGCCCAGGTTGCAGACTCGATCTCCTGCAGGGGGCGTGCAGGAGGCAGCCAACTGATGTTCAGTATTGCATTG
>NW_005309280.1:0-833 GCF_000412655.1 Myotis brandtii
CTTTCTCCTTAGAATCTCAATTAATTCAAGTGCATGGTCCAAATTTCTCATTGCTCAGGTAAGGTTGACACAAAGAAAGTAACCTAAATAGGTTGTCTCCCTTTTTTTTTCATTTTAGTAAAATATAAAAATACAAATTTGCAGACTTTCATGTTTGCCAACTTTTTATTTTTAAATAACATAAACAAAAACATAATGCCTATTATTGAAAATAATTTCATAAGGCAAAACAATATTTTAAGTTCCAAAATGTAAAGTGAACAAACAAGATATCTCCTGACAGAGACTGAGTCTTTGAATTGAATACATAGAATTTTAGGAAAAACTCACATTGCTGAATGAGGTAATATTAGTTCAGCTACGTGAAATTCACCACTCACTCTGACACACACAAAGCAGTGATTTAACATGATGGGAATGCATTTTTGTTGCATGTAAAAGATGTCTGGAGTTAGGTACTTTGGGTTTGGTATGGAGAACCTATATTCATTACTTACCCAGGTTTCTGTTTTATTGCTGCTTTCTCATTAGAGTATTATCTAAGACTACAAAAATGGTTATATGACCACCAAACATGACATTTGCATTTCATACTACAGAGAGAGATAAGGAAAATAGTGCATTCTCTCTCATCAAAGGAGATGTCTTAGAAGTCTCACATGATATTTCCACTATCACAATATTGGCTAGAATTTCTTCATGTAGCCATATCTATCTGTAAGAGAGACTAAGACACGTAGTGGAATACATGGGTGGGATCGTGCCCAAGTAAAAAAACTTGAATTCCACCACTAAAGCATAAAAATAAATTGATATTGAAAGTGGCTTTTTTT
>NW_005309281.1:0-833 GCF_000412655.1 Myotis brandtii
TAGTTTAATTTCCATCTCATTAAATCAATACTTTATGTTTTATCTTTCAAATGATATGAACAGATTTAGGAATACACAAAAGATGGAAATGAGGAATAATATTTGAGTACTTATATAACACGGTGCTATTCAACAACCCACAGTTAAACACACACACATAAGCCAACACATCTATCTTGCCTTATCAAGGAAGGTTTCAGTCAAAAGCAGCTGTGACCACATCTTCTGGAATGGAAGTCAGAAACCACTAATTTAAATTTTTCATTTGTTTTTCTGGAACAATTATACCACCCACAAAAGGGTAACTTTGCAAGTTGTCATTATCTCATGAATTTTGGAACTTATCCCTTAAATAAACCCATCTCATTTCCATATAATTACAGCAACTAAGAAGGTTCTTTAAAAAAAAAAAGGTAAATTTTAGCTCAAAACTTAAGGGTGTAAATGAATAGGGAATCCATATTACTGGCATACTGATCAAATATAGAATTTGGTTCCTTAAAGTAAGAACTTCATATGAATTTAATAGAGAACAGTCTTGAGGGGGAAATCTTTATTATTTTTTTAATTCTTGTAGATTTCAGGTTCCTGCATATAATCCTTTTCAACAGTATTCACCTGTCACGTTCTGGACCCCAGATGTGTAGTAATTTACTGCACGTTTTTTACATTCATAAAACATAATGGCAATGACTTCAAACTTTAAAAAGGGGAAACCTGGACTAACAAATTTCTTCCTGAATTATTCTGTCCCTGGGAACCGTGGGAAGACAGAAACACCTCGGGAGTGTTTGGAAGACTCTAGTGGGCCTAATTCCCCATAACAGGTCACT
>NW_005309282.1:0-833 GCF_000412655.1 Myotis brandtii
GCAAAGTTAAATGAGCTTTTTGCTATCCGTATGTGGATCAGAGGTGCTAGAAGGCCAAGCAAAGGTTTACCTTAGAATTAGTAGAAGTTAGTAATAAGTAAAACAGGTATACAATCTCTAGTTCTGAAAAACTTTTTTGAATAGTTCATTAGTTCAATTTAAATCCACAGAATCAGGTATGTACAACAGCATTAGAAGCATAATAACAGCAAAGAGTGCAGGCGATGACTGGGGTAAGATTGAATTGTCTTCAGGGAGGCTTTCAGATAGAATGTTTTTACTTATTTCCAGTCTTCAGTTTGGCAGGTCTAGAAACTCCATTTTGAACATGTTCGTAAGCTTTGCACAGTGGCAGTAGCATAGCTAATGAGGTTTATCCGAGGTGCAATTATTACTAATCGAAAATGTTTCCAGAGTTAATGAGGCCGAGAAGCAGTGATTCTTGCTTCCAGACTTAAAAGTGATAGTTATAGATATAAAGGAGATTGTCAGGTGTGTCAAAGGACTCTTTACACTCTTCTTCCCTGTGACAACATATATGGCAAAGTGTTGGTGAGAATGAACTCAAAGCAGGATAAGTTAGTTGGATGGATTGTATCATCAAAGTATCTATTTCAAGAGGACTAAATTCTCAGGTCTGTCAACCAGGAAACTTCTGGTGATAAATTCTTCCTCTTTGCCCCTCTCCCTCCCAACTTTTCTAGTAGGCAATGAATACCTCCCTCTTATTTTCTGCTAGGAACCCCCCCTCCCCACACACACACTTTAGATATAATCTTATTAGTTAGGACACCTTTTGAGCTCACAACCTGGGCATGTGCCCTGACTGGGAA
>NW_005309283.1:0-833 GCF_000412655.1 Myotis brandtii
AAAAAAAAATCTGTTCCTCCACCAAGGTTATGAAGGTGTTCTCTGAGTCATTTTTTTCCTAAAAGCTTTATTGTTTTGCCTTTCACGTTTAAGTCTATAGTGCATCTGGAACTGATTCTGTGTATGGTGTGAGTTAGGGGTCAGGATAGTTTTCTTTTCCATATGGTTACCCAATTGACCCAGCACCATATTCTGAAAGACCACCTTTCCCTCGCCATTGTTTTTTAATTTTCATGCTGCTGACTCATGTTGAATTTGTGGTCAACCAGACAGTACCAGTGCTTTTCAAATGGACTGCATTGAACCAGGTCTCTTCTATCCTGTGTATATTGCACAAGTGCTCATATTTGTGTTTGTTTTTCTTTACCTAAACAGGAAACTTGATGTTTATTCTTGATGAATCTCCTCTTATTCTTTTCAATCTATTATTTCCACCAATCAGAAAATTTATAAAATTTCATGCCACCATCCAGTATATTTGCTATGTTTATCAGGTTTAATAAGAATATTTTTTCACCCCAAATACTTAGAATATCGAAGAGGACCAGGCTTTCTATTGCCCCTATGCCAGGCCACTAAGGCATGTCATGTAGGTAAACACTGATTAATTTGACAGTAGTTTGGAACACAGATAATCAGACAATTGCCTGCATGTCATCCAGCCATGTTTATTTCTTGACCAATCATCCATGCCACCTCCAGGATCATCTGTTTTTAGAGCCACTTTAGGTCACAAATACAGTTCTCCAAAATCAGTGACCAAAATGCAAATAACGGCCAGTTAGCAATCTAGCAGCACAGCAATCTCTCTCTCATGATTTAGGAAGCAAAGC
>NW_005309284.1:0-833 GCF_000412655.1 Myotis brandtii
ATGTTCTTTGTGGTCAGGAGTTACTGGCTGATTGCACTTACTTGAACCTCAGGCTGTTTGGGGCACTGGTCAAGGAGCCCCCTTCACCCACAGCTGCCTGCCTGAGTCATTGGCCTACAGAGTGGGGTTCCCTCAGAGAGGAGTGATCCCCCGACCTTGAAATTACACACCATAGGTCAGAACAAGAACTGGGGCTGAGGTGAGTGTGGAGCTGGCACGAGCTGTACCTGGGAGAACATGCTGTGACTTCACTTGGTAGGGCTGGAGGCAGTAAGCCCGGGTCCCATTCTGCCTGATGCCTCCTCAGCTTTAGCTGGCAACTTTTCTCTGCGGATCTAGAATCCCTTTCTGCCCACCTCCTCCCTGTAAGGACAGAAAAGGGGCCTTTCTTTTCTTTTCTGTGGCCTTCCACAATTTATGAGAACACCTGGTAATTACTTCAAACCAAAGATTGTTAGCTCCTCTGAGTCAAACTGCAAGACAAGATAAGCTGCTCTCAAGCCTACATTCTTGCATACATACCCCTTCTCCTTGTTGTTTTTCACAACTCAGGGATAATTAATAGACAGTTCCCTTCAAACAAGTGTCTTTTGAACTCTTTCATAACTTTGGCTCTAAGCATGTTTTACAGGCTGATAAAGACACCTCCCTAGCACATCTGCCCAGACTAAAAAACAAATTTTCAAATACAAACCCCTTGATGTCTGCTCAATTTCAGCCCAACAAACCCCCCTGCCTTCCTTGTCCAAGGCTTTAAAGGGAGTGGGGGGTTGCTTTTTGTTTTGATTAGCAATGCAGTGGCCCTCTTCCTAAACTTCCTCTCTGTATCTCTT
>NW_005309285.1:0-833 GCF_000412655.1 Myotis brandtii
TTTGCATTCCCCTAAAGATTATGTTGAGCATCTCTCCGTGTGCTTCTTGGCCATCTGTAACGTGGTGTGTCTGGGATGTGTTTGCTTTTGGGAGGTGCTTTCGAAAAGTGTTGCATGTCTCAGCACAATCTCAGCTTTTACAAAACCAAAGTAGAAGACCCTTCTCTGGGGAGAGAGTTTATTCCCCATTCCCTGGAAACCAGCCTTCTTTGGCAATCTTTTCTAACTCGAGCAGCAGAGCAAGTGTCTCGTTGGGGCTTTGATAGGTCCTCATCATCATGAGCTCCACCCTCTCCTCCGGCCCCACAGAAGGAGTTCTGAATCCCAACTTCATTTCTCCAACCTTTGCCCATAGCATTTTGTACACTCAAGGCATTTTGCACAGTCTGTCCCCTATTACTGTATTTTCTTTCCCCTTCATTGCTCCGCATCAATGACATGTTTCTGAAGATAAGGGTCATATCTCACTCATCCTTGTATCACAGCACTACCATGCTTGGAACAAATGTGTTCTCAATATTTTCTTTATGACAGATAAATGCAGTGAGTTTTGAAAGCTGTTGCATATCTTGTGTGTGCTTTTCAAAGTTTCAAGCTGTCATTGTTGGTTTCATGGCTGAACTAAAGTTAGCATTACAGGCAACTCTGATGCATGTACTAGGTAGATCTGATAGAAAAAAAATGATGTAAGATTGCCGAATCAAAAAATCTAGTTGCAATATTTTAAAAGAGAGAGTAAAACGGTACCATTGTCTTTCTAATTTACCACATGGGAAATTGATGTAACAAATGTCACAATTTGTATACTGTCTAAATAGCTACAGACCACGAAT
>NW_005309286.1:0-833 GCF_000412655.1 Myotis brandtii
CCTCATCTCTTACCTGGTGCACTGCTCCTGTAGTTCAGCCCCACCTTCCCTTCCCTCTGCCCTTCCCCACCTTATTCCTTCATTTATTCGTAAATTCTGTAACAAGCATATATAAGGGCCCACTGTGTGGAGTCTCATCCTAGTCACTGTGAATGTGGCCATGAACGTGAGCCGATCCTTGTCCTCGAGTTGCTCTAGAAGAGGACACAGAGGATTTTCAGTGTAGAGAGGGCAGTGGGAGGGCGGAAGGAGCTGGTCCCTGGCCTGGAGGGTGGAGAGTGAGGGATGCTACAGGCAAAGCTTAGAGAAAGGTGGGGAGGTGAAGGAGAGTTAGATCACAGGCTTTGTAGGTGCAGGTACAGTGGGGCCAGAATCCCCATACAAACCACCATGCAAACCATTGTAGTGACCAGAAATGAGGGTGGGGAGATGCCAGGTTTTTGGTTTTTTTCGGGGTGGGGGGTGCTCTACTGATATCAGATTTGCATTTTAGAAGGATCCCAGGCTGGACTGTGGAGAAGAGATTGGAGTGTGTGCTGGGTTGATCCAGAGATTAGTGTGTGTGTGTTGGGGGTCGGGGGAGGTGTTGAAGTAGGGAGGAGGATATGTGATGGCCTGGTATAGGGGAGGGACAGAGGATTTGAGGGCTCTTGAGAAGGCAGAAGCCAGGACCTGATGATTAACTTGGAAAGAGGTGAGAGGAAGGGGCTGGAGAAGATAAGGATGATACTCGGGTTACTAGTGACTGCAGCCAGATGGATGGTGGTGCTATTCAGTGTGGTTGGAAATAAAGATGTTACAAGCAGTGTTGAGCCCAGCTTTGGACATGCTGA
>NW_005309287.1:0-833 GCF_000412655.1 Myotis brandtii
TGGGTCTCCATCTGCCTTGGTACAGCCTTAGGGCAGCTATTCTGAGTAACTTCAGCCCAAGTTCTTTATATGCCCTGGGCATCAGCTACTCTGAACTGGTTATCACCTTCCTTCTTCCACCCGCCAAGTGCCTCCTCCTAGATGAAGCCTGGGAATAAACTAGAAACCTACCACCATCTTCAGTTCCAGCAGCCAGATTCGGGGCGGGTCCTTTGGAAGGCGTGAGAATCCTCTCGCAGAAGACACAACATACACAGCCCGCAAATGGCAGGATCAGGACCGAAACCCAGGTCTCCTGCTTCCTGTCATTGTGCTCGATGCAATGAGAGATCCAGGGCCATGCACAATGCTTGGCATATACCTCCCAGGAGTTCCCAGCCTAGAAATAGGCACAGACTTCCATACCAGACGGGATGTGATACATGCCTGAGGTACGATATTCCCTACAGAAGTGTGGAGGGATGTTGCTTAGCTATCCAGGAGCTCCTACACTTTAACATGGGTGGGAGTCCCCGGGGACCGTGTCTGGGGTGGGGCCCGAGATTTTTCGTTTCCAATAGGCTCCCAGGTGACGCCCACACTGCTGGTCCACACTGAGTGATAAGGGTTGAGATATCCAGATTTTTCTCTGCATAATCGAAATTTCCATCTAAATGTCTAGAAGACAAAAGCGGAACAAAATAGCAACTACTTTTTAATAGCAATTACAATTTAATAATGTCATCGATCAGCTGCCTGGGATCAAACCTGTAACCTAGGCACGACAGAGAACTGAACCAGCAACCTTTTGGTGCAGGGGATGACACCCAACCAACTGAGCCACACTGGCCAGG
>NW_005309288.1:0-833 GCF_000412655.1 Myotis brandtii
GAGTGGGTGAAGGACAAGCTAAGATTTAAAGATGACGTTAGTAAAGTAAGAACCCGTTGACACCCGGGCTGCTGGAGGCCATGCTACATTCACTTTCCTGATTTCCCGGGAAGAACCATTTATGGTCATAGATTCTGCTCTCTGACACTCACCCTGAGCTTCCGGCCAAAGACGTTGACTTTTCCTTGGGCTTGCTCCTTCCGGAACCTCCACTCCACCAGGTTCTGGCCGTTCTCCCCGGGGAGGGTCATGTTCCTCTTGGCCATGGTTGGGTTGGCCGTGCCTGCCAGCACGTGCGGCTCCGTCTGGTAGTGGGAGTCGAGCCCGCTGGCGTAGATGATCCTAAGGGAGCCGTCGTAGCCGATCTGGTAGCTGTTTCTCAGCTGGTCTGCAGGACAAGCAGCAGAGAGCGTCAGCCACAGGCATGGATTAGACACTCGGCCGGAGACGCCGCGAGAAGTGACACCAATTTCTAAACTGTTGACCGAACTGCATTTGTAAGGAAATAAAAACTCTTAAGGACGTCCGCTTAGAAAACAGTAAGACAACTCTGATTTCTGGCATTTCACGCCGCATCGGGTGTGGCCGACGGTGAGAGGAGAACGTGGGGGTTACAGGCCTTCTCCGCTATCGACGGGCTCCTTTTCCTCATCAGCCTGACGAACTAAATGAGGGTCGTGCAGTGAGCGTTCTACAAAGAGCCAAGTATGAGCTCCTCCGGAGGCTGGTGTCACCTCCAGCGTCTAGGGGACCCTCCTTCCCCGTCCCTGTATCTTTTACCAAAGGACGCTGAAAGGATTTAATAGCTATACCTTCTCTACCCCAAATATACA
>NW_005309289.1:0-833 GCF_000412655.1 Myotis brandtii
CCCTCGAGTCAAAAAGTTTGCCCACCCCTGGTAGGGTCTCATGGCTGAGTACGTTGGAAAGGAAAAAGATGTTGCCCAAACCACAAACCACGACTTTCCAAAGAAAAAGGAAACTGAACGGTAATGGAAATGCCCCTTTTCCTATGAAAACTCCACTTCTGTTCTTAGGAAATAATCAAGAGTAGCACAGTTCTAGGTTCTGGCTGGGAGATGCACGTGGTTCCTTAGCAAGTTCCCCATGGGAGTCTCTCCAGTTTTTCTTCAGTTCAGAACAACCCACAGGTGGAGGAGCTGAGGGGCTGGAACACCTATGTGGACTGAAGGTATCTAACTTCCAGGGGCCTGGGCACCTCAGCCCTCTTGCACTTCCCTGTGGCCATTCATGTCTCTTCTGCCCACTGCCCTCTCTCATCCTCCCTGACCTCAGAGCACCTGGCTCAGTCTCTTCTGCCCACTCTCCCACCCCAGTCCCTGGCTTCATTTCCCATCCATATGTGACTCCCAAATTGTGCTCCAGTCCGACTCTCTCCTAAGCTCTGCACAAGCCTCTACCTGCCTGCTCAGCCACCTCACACAGGTGTCTATCAGCAGCTCAAACTCATTCCTCACTCTTCCTCATCCCACTGGCCTCCCTCAACCCCCGCCCATCATTTGGCAGCAACCCCATCACTGCCGCAGCTTGGCGCTACCTTGAGTCTTCTCTTTCTCTATGTCCAAGCACCACCACCACATCCACTGTGACCACAACTCCAGCTGCATCCTCACCTGCCTGGATTCCTGCAATATCCCCCAATTAGTCACCTGGCCAAGAAGTCTAGACTCCTCCCAGCAAC
>NW_005309290.1:0-833 GCF_000412655.1 Myotis brandtii
TTGGGCTTTTTTCTTCACCCCTCCCCCCATCCTTAATACAATTTACAGAAAGGAAAGTTGGGGCAACTGTCTGTTTTCTGGAGCCAGACAACACATACATTGTTTGGGTGGCCTGGTAGAATCTGAGGGAGAGAGCGAAACTTTGATGTTTATTCAAAGGGAATATTGGTTGAGAAACATTGGCAGAAAGGGAATTCTTGCATGTGATTATCTTTTTAAAAAGTTTAAAGATATTTATTTTGGTGTAATCTATTTGTTGTTGTTGTTTCAGCGTTGTGTTTCATCACATTCAAAGAAAGAAACCGAAATATGAGGTTTGATTGTTTTTTAGAGTCCCCACTACTGTACCCTCAGTATAAATGAGCATGGTGTGTTGTTATATGGATCTGTGCCTATGTGTGTATATACATGTTTGTGTACATGTTATTCTCCTTAGAGATTAAGGAGTGAGGTATAGAAGATGTAATTTAAGGTGCAAGAATTATAATAAGACCTTCATTATTTTAATGGCTTCCATTTGTTAATAAAACAATAACACAAGAATAATTTGCCCCATATTTCATCTTTGTTCATGAGTCTCTAATTGAGGGTCTGAATCAGTGATGTTGCTGCTGTCAGAGTTGGTAGTCATCTTGCTCTGTGTCTGTTGTGCACAGCATCGTTCTTAGCATGAAAAAAGAGAACAGTTTCTTGGAAATGATTTTGAAGTCCCTTTGCAAAGAAATGGCCCCTAACCCAGTATACTGCTTTTGTTATTGCCAGTGACCCTTTTTCCCCACCCATCATTGGTATTTTTCAGAATAGTTTACAAGCTATTTCTAGGCCATCCCTGA
>NW_005309291.1:0-833 GCF_000412655.1 Myotis brandtii
AAACAAACATTTCTTGATGGACTACAGCATTTTAATCTGTAAAATGAAAGTGATTTTAGAACCTATCTGAGGTAAAATTTTTAACACAGAGCCACATAGAAACAGTCTTGACTACTTTTTAAAAAATCAGCCATACCTAATGCTATGGACTGGTCTGATCACTGCCCTACCCAGACCTCTTTTTCTGAAAGCACAGCTTCAGGGCTTGGCCACTGTCTTTCTTTGGTGCTTTCCACTTCCTTGCTCACCATGGGTTGGATATAATATCAGAGAGGTTGAAAGAGAGGCTTGCCAAAATATTAGTTCTTTGAGATTCTTTTGGGAAAGGGGATTTATGGTTTAACCATTTTGGGGAGAATTACAAATGTCTGTTGAGTTCTGAGAAGTTGTGCAAAGAAGAAACCTATTTAATCTCCAGGTTTACCATTTTATTTCATTTTTTGAGTGTGTGTTGACTATCCTAAGAAATATACTCTGGCAAACGCTAATAGATGTTATTTCTGGGGAGTTAGCATAATTGACAGGTGTGAGAGCAAGATCAAGCTCACCTTTGTGGGTTGTGCTGAATTTCCTCTCAACCTGGCTCTGGAATTTCTCCATCCTACAAGATCAGTGTCCATTCCCTCTTCCAAAAGGGCTCCTTCGTCCACTCGGCCTACACGTTGATCATGCCACCTTCTCTGTGCTAAGTTTCAGGGGGCCTTTGTTTATATACCACTTCATATTATAATTAGCTTTTAAGCTCCTAGTATCAATAATTTGATTTGTCTTTTAAAAAATATTTTTATTGCCCTAACCCAGTGGTTGGCAAACTCATTAGTCAATAGAGCCAA
>NW_005309292.1:0-833 GCF_000412655.1 Myotis brandtii
TTTATGTTAAATGAACTCTTATTGAGATATAGCATATGCAGGACATTGTATTAAGTTTGAAGGATTTAAAACATTAAATAGGTAAGTCCCTGCTTTTAAGAACCTAAAACATAAACTATTACTCACAAAACATTGCCAGTCTCTTTTTTTGGCAGTGGACCTTTAACCTCATGACTGGGAATTAATCCAAAAGAAATATTTCAAATTAAGAAACTTGCACAATGATCATCACAGCATTATTAGGGGAATAGTTATGGAAATTTCTTTATATGAACTCAATGAGGCATTATGCATTCACTAATACATGTAATCAATACCTACAATGTTGACTAAATTAGTTCAAAGACAATGTAACAATATTGAGCACTGTAGATTAAGTAAAATTAGTTCTAAAAAGTATAGCAAAGTTTCTGAACCTCAGCACCACTGACATTTGGGATCAGATAATCGTTTGCCTGGGAGTGGGGTTGGGTCTGGGAATTACAGGATGTTCTGCAGCATTCCTGGCCTCCACCAGTTGGCCATAGCATACTCCCTGTAAGACTGACAACCCAAAATGTCCCCATACCTTGCATAATGTCCCCTGGAGATAAATTTGCATTTGGTCAAGGATAACACATGTTTAACCTATAACACAATGTCCCATATATAGCTTGACTACAATTATATAAAAAGCTGTGTACAAACGAAAATTAGAAAAAAAAATGAATACTTGCTTTGATTATTGATGAAATTTTGGTTGTGATTTCTCATATTTTCTAATTGTTTTAGCAGTAAGTACAGCCCTTTATATTTTTGTTTTTATTTAAATATATTTTTTATTGATTTCAGAG
>NW_005309293.1:0-833 GCF_000412655.1 Myotis brandtii
CAACAACAATAATAGCTACCATTAATTAAGCAACTAGTAGTGTGTGCAACAACACTACATTATTTGGAACATATGTTCTTTAATCTTCACAATGTTGTGATTTTTATGTTCTTTAATCTTCACAGTGTTATGATTTTACATGATTTATGACATAATGCATCTTTTACATAAGCTGTAAAATTTTTACATCATCTTTTATAACTGAGGCTGAGAGAGTTTAAGTGATTTAATATTGTCATAAAACTAGTAAAGGACACTGTAACTATTTGATCACAGCTGTGTCTGGACCCGAATACTATGCTAATTAACTATGCACATCAAAATTAACACCAACAACAAGGATGACCACTTGTATTTTTATACAACTTTTTTCAAAGTATTGTGTTTAGGAGTGTGAAAAGAAAACTCGTTTTCTCAGAGAATCCAGTTTTGAGAAAAACTTATCTCCTTGCACTGAACAGTTAATGTGCATTCAGAGTACATCAGGAAAAGGTTTCTATAACCAGGGTTTTCAGCCTCATCCTTTCAAGGATAATGTTTAATATCCATTCATTAATTTATCTAACAAACAAATTCTGAGCATCTATTTGCCAGCTGTTGTCCTAGTCACCAGGGATGCCAAGATGAACAAGATCCAATTTCTGCTCTCAAGTTGCTCATACCATTGGAGACAACCCTCATGACATATAAACCTTAAAATATTTACTAGCCGGGTCTTTATAGAATGTGTTTCCTGACCTGCCTCTCCCCGCCCCCACCCACCAAATATGTGAATGTGAAACACGGGGAAGACATCAGAGTATCTATACTAATAAAAGGGTAATATGCTAATT
>NW_005309294.1:0-833 GCF_000412655.1 Myotis brandtii
GCCTAACGGGGGCCTCTCCTTGACGGATTTTACTCCTTGCCCCTGAGAAAAACGTCAAGTGCAAGGACAACGCGGAGACGCACATGAGCAGCCTCTGTCTCAGCTCAAACTCAGCTGTGTCTCAGGGACCACTGCTCGCGTCACAGCACATACAAGGCCCTGGAGTGTGTGGCTGACGGAGTCTCCCTACACGCGCGGACGAGGCCCTGCTTCCTCTCTCACAATCTGAACCGGGGCCCTGGGTTTGCCCAGCAGGCTGCCCGTTGCAGAAGGGGCAGCCCCGCGGGGCAACACGGCTGCCTCACAACAGTGGCCAAGACACTCTTTCCACCAGCCGGCGTGATGCACTGAGACACCGAATTTCCCCTAAGTACAAATCCCTTTCACTTCCCAGGCAGCCTCCTGCCGGGGCTCACACTGTACAGCTGAAGGTGGAAGCACTGAATTAGCAGCCAGATGGATCGGATCGAGCACTTTTCTGAGTTTTTAATTCGATTGAGCTGACTGGCAACATCAATCACTGTCACACCCCTCCCTCCTCCGCCTTCCCTCTCCCCCACCCTCTTCTTTGTTCTCGTTCCAGTGGAAGTGCTGGAAGTGCCGAGGTCACACTCGGATGGTCTGGGAGGAAGCGCTCTGAGAGCCTGTCCGGAAAGGACCAGGGCTGGGAGGAGGGTGAGCAGATGGGCAATGAGCTCTGACTCTATGGGTTGCATAACGGAGGATGCAGAACACAGGTCAGCAAATTACTCATTTCCTTCCATGTGCGACTATAAAAAACACACCTTTGAAAATGAAGATATTTTACATTAAATGTTTTACATGCAATAAAT
>NW_005309295.1:0-833 GCF_000412655.1 Myotis brandtii
GACGTTACGGTGTCCCAGCTAATTTGCATATTCATCTCCTCTATTATATAGATAATGTTGTATTATTCTGATTGATTGTATACTGATCTCAACCAGCATTCCTAGGTTAAATCCCACTTGGTTATAGTGAATATTCTTTTTTATATGCTGCTGGATTTGGTTTCTAGCATTTTGTTGAGGATTTTGCCTATACTCATTAGATGTATTGGTATGCAATTTTGTTGTGATGTCATGGTTTGGTTTGGTATCTGGGTAATGCTGGCCTTATAGAAAGAGTTAGGCAGTATTCCCTTCTCTTTCATAGTTTGGAAGCGTTTTTGAAGTATTAGTAGCAATCCCTCTTTATATATTTGGTACCATTTATTAGGGAGACCACCAGTGGGCTTGAACTTTTTGTTGGAAGTTTTTCTTATTGCTAACTCAATATCTGTCCTTGGAGATTTTCTATTTATTCTTGAGTCAATTTCAGTAATTTGTATCTTTCTTGAAATGTATCTGTTATATATAGGTATATAATTGTTGACACATTTCAATTGTTTTTCCTATTACCCTTAATCTTTTTTATTTCTGTAATGTCACCCATTTCTTTTCTGTTTTTAGTAATTTGAGAGTTCTTGCTGTTTTGCTTTGTCAGTGTAGGTAAATATGTCTCAATTTTGTTTTTGAGAGAAGGCAAGTGTAGGTTAATCAGGATACTGGTAACATATGCTTCCCTCTTTCCTATTTTTCCCTAGCTTTATTAAAGTATATTTGACACATAACATTGTGTAAGTTTAATATGATGATTTGATGTATATGTATATACCAGAGGCCCAGTGCACAAATTCGTGCAC
>NW_005309296.1:0-833 GCF_000412655.1 Myotis brandtii
GGCGAAGGGAAAATGACAGTTGAGCTATCTTTTCTGTGTTGAGCAGTCATTTGTTAACACCTTCCCATATTTTCCATTATTGGTGACCTTTCCTCTTTGGCGGTTTCCTTCCTTTGTTCTTAATTGTTTTGGCAAGCTTCTCCTGGGATTAAGTCTTTCCAGCACTATGACCTTCCTTAGTTCATATCTTTTAAAAATCTGATGAGTCAAGTCTACAAAAGAAAGTAAAATGGAACTCTTTTGTTTTCTCCACAAGAAAATGTGCCCAGATTAACTCTAATAACAAAGATCTTTACTTTTGGCTGGAATCATGCTAGTCATCTTATGGTGATAAAAATCAGGTCTTTTAAAAAAACTTTATTTTGACTGATAAAAACTGGAGAAATACATTACTAATGAATATAGTCTGACATATAAAATTTGCCCTAATAAAAGTTTCATGAGTAGATTTGTTCCTGTTTGTCATTCCCCTTTTATTTCTTGTTTCTTATTTCAGAATGTTTCAGGACGATATGGTCAGCATTTTTTTTTGCTTCACAGTCAGAATAGTGGGTTTTGATAAAGGATGACACGCACCCCACAGAGATGGGAAGCATGGGGGGTGGGGGCAGTGTTGCATTATGAGGGGTAGGGAAAACTCAAGTTCTATGGAATGGGACTTGTTGCTAGAAGATGGCTATTGGGCAGGAACACTGAATCTCAGGACAAGAAAATCCGTTTCTGTGATGGATAACTCCTCGTGCTGTTTGGGCAAGTCTTGGTAATAGAATTGTAAAACCTCGAGCTGGCTTAGTTTTCTACCAGCGTATTTAGTAGGCCTGTTTTTTTCTCCA
>NW_005309297.1:0-833 GCF_000412655.1 Myotis brandtii
TATATGTTTAAGATAAGTGATTACCAAGTATCTAAATTATTTAACAAGTGCTTGACATATATTTAGGGCTCAATTCATGTTAGCAATATTGATGACAAGAAGGAGGAAAAAGAGGAGTATAAGATGCTGGGTCTCTGAAAATGTCAGCAAAATGACCTCCTGATAAGACAGAGCTGAGTTGATTTGTATTGCAGTAAGGGAGGGCACTGACTTCTCCAGAGTCTAAACAATAAATGAAAGTTTGGTTTAAGGCAGGTCTTTCAAATTTGGAGGGTAGTGGAAGTTGGAGGAGGTGGGAGATAGAGGAATGTGAGAGGAGGATGTTCATTGGGACTGGGTAAAGATTATGATGCAATAGTTTAAGGTAGGTGGAGTTGGCACAAGATAGGTATGAAAACCAAAGAAAAATACTTTAAGCCAAAAATTGTCAAAAATCTATAGGAACAGAGAGAACAAGAAACATATTAAATGAAATGAGGAACAGGAAAGAAGTAGCAGAGAATAGAAACAGTGAATATTAAAAGTAAGAATAGGGACAATGATTATACCCACAGAGAGTGAACCTAAATTGTGTGGGACAAAAAGATATCCACTAAATGGAAATGCATACCATTCTATGTAATCTCAATAGAGAAGCAAGTTAGGACATAAGTCTCAATAACATCACTTAAATGTAATAGTACAATAACTGATTTTCATCAGCAATAACACAGTCATTCATTTAATAAACATTTATAAATATGTTCTGTGTACACACAATATGCTAATCTCTGGCACTATTATGTAAAAGAGATAAAAATACTATCAAACTCTATCACCATGAAATTTGGAGA
>NW_005309298.1:0-833 GCF_000412655.1 Myotis brandtii
ACCAGGAATTGAACTGTGACCTTTTGGTTTATAGGTCTACACTCAACTGCTGACCCACACCGGCTGGGCTGAAAGTTCTATCCCTCAGAACAGCACAATAATTCTGGAGAAGGCAAACAAGGTGCAACAGAACTGACAGGGCTCAGGAATTGAGCACCTCAGTGGGCAAAGAGACACTGGACTAAATGTCTTTATAGGCAAACCTGTGTGTGAGGTGAGGAACACGTCAGCCTGGTCTGACTTGCTAGTAACAAGCTGTGTGATATGAGGCAGGTCCCTTAGCTTCTCTGTGTCTCAGTTTCCTTGCCTGTAGAAGAAGGGATTGGAGTGGATGCATTCCTAGTCACTTACAGTTTTAAAGCCTTATGACTCTGTAAGAAGAAATTCTAATACAGTCAATTACAAATTGAAAATGTAAACAAATTGTACAGATGCATATTTTAAATCCTTAAGAGAATCAGTTCTTCAAAGACACTCATTTACATATCAACTATTTATAAGTTAATTAAAACTCAGAGTCGCATTCCTTTAGACATAAAAGAGACCTTAGCATTCAGTAATAGCTGTTATAAAACTGCATCCTAGTTACTTGTGAATGTCCCCCTTTATTTGTGAGTTCTTTCAGGGCATAAACAGTCTTCTGAATGCTTTTGAATCATAGTACTTAGACCAGTACAGATATAGAGTAGGTACTAAGTAAAGATTAACTCAATAAATTTTGCAGCTAAAAAAACAAAAACCCTTAGGAGGCCAACTAAGCTGGCCAAAGCCACACAAGCAGCTGGAATGGAGCTTCTGCCCCCAGGAGACCCAACCAGGGAGGGATGGTTCTT
>NW_005309299.1:0-833 GCF_000412655.1 Myotis brandtii
CTAAGTCACTTCGGGTTAGGAAGACCGAGTGGCCAAGCAGCCTCTTCCTCCGTCCGGGGAGACGGCAGGATTCCTGGGAGTTTCCCACAGAGCCAGCGCGAGCGGAGCCGGGGGTGGCACGGCTGCAGCCCTGGCCCAGCCTGGAGACCTCTCCACGCTCACAGTTCACAGAAGCTGGCTCTTGGTTTAAAAAAGTTCCTGATGGCCTTCAGGTGTGAAAGGAGAGAGCTGAACAATGCGGGGGCCAAACTGCTCTGCATGAAGGGAGAGGAATTTTGAGTTTTCTCGGGCAGCCTAAGAGGGGAACCGGGGGCCAAAGGGAAAGAGAAAAGGGGTTCAGGAGAGTCCGTGGAAGTTAACTAAGGAGAGGAGGTGGCAAGGCCCATCAACAGACCCTCCTGCAGGCAGAGAATGGCGACGCCTTCTCACACAGTGGCATCCAAAACCACTCAGTTCTGAGTGATCACCTAGCTGGGCTCCCTGCCCCCACCTTCACGGTCAGCGAGGACTGCTCCGTCGGCGGCCTGGGGCTGGGCCGTGCCAGGGGAAGCAGGAGGGAAGGTGGCGTGCTTGGGAGAAAGCGTGGAAACCCAGAGGGGCGTTCCAGCAGGGAGGCCATGACGCAGCCAGACCAGGACCGGTGTGGGGACTCCTGCCCACGTGCAGCAGGGGCTCACTGGCGTCCCCCAGGGAGCGGCCCTGGTGCCTTTCAGTTTAGCTATCCATGCAAAGGGTGACTCCTGAAGGCACGAGGCCTGGGGGACACCCGGCCACAGAAAAGGAAAGAACACCACGGCTCTCCTTAGAGCAGCGGTTCTCAACCTGTGGGTCGC
>NW_005309300.1:0-833 GCF_000412655.1 Myotis brandtii
ATAAACATACATGAAGGTAATTGAGATTTAATGTAAATAGTGTTGCATTGGTTTACTGTTTCTTGAGCATTTAAAAACCCTTCAAAAGTGTCTTAATCGACACATGTTCTCTGTTGTGTGGGCGAGCCTTGCCTTACCCCAGGGTCTCCCAACATTGAACCCTGGGCGGTGGCAGCTTGCGTTGCTGAAATGCTGCAGGTGAGCCCTCTGCACATCGGCAGCTGCCAGGCACAGGTTGATTGAGTTCCTCTGGCCAAGTCCCCTGGCCCTGCTTTCTGGTTCCCCCTTCCAGGTGCGAGTGTCTCTGATGTGGCTGCTCTGAAACCCCCTCTTATTAGGGGGAGTCGGGGACCAGGCTAGGGCACAGCAATAGCCTCATATGTCTTCCCAGGGACCAACATGCCTGCGACCTTCGGCCACCTGGCGGGCGGCTACGACGCACAGTACTACGGCTACCTGTGGAGCGAGGTGTACTCCATGGACATGTTCCACACACGCTTCAAGCAGGAGGGCGTCCTCAATGGCAAGGTGAGGGGAGGACGTCCAGTGCTGCTCCCCACTGCCCAGGACCAAGAACAGGTGTCCATGGCCTTGGGCCTGAGAGCCTGTGCTGCAGCCCTGGCAGGGCAGGGCACCGGGCAGAGTGGGGCCCTCCTTTGGCTCGTCAGGCCTCCACCTGAGACCCTGTAGGGCTCGGGGCTCAGCCACTCCTGTCCTGAAGGATAGGGTTCCTGCATGCATCTGCATGCACACTTGTGTGCACGTTCAGTCTTACACACACACTTGCACACTTGCTCTGAGATCCCCATCAAAGTGTCAGCCCACACTCCCTC
>NW_005309301.1:0-833 GCF_000412655.1 Myotis brandtii
GTACACGGGCTCCAAGACGGGTGTCCAGACCGGCTTCAGGTGCATGTGGCCCGTCACACAGGGCTCCCTGCTCAGAGGTGCCCTCTCAAACTCCTTCATACTTTGATCATTTGCAAGTGAGGGCTGATGGGACAATGGAGCATGTGGGGTGGAGGTGCAGGGGGCTCCCCGCTCACCCCTTTAGCAACTGCTGCTGCCCTTTCATTGCTGGTGGGGACTGGGTGTCAGGGAGCAGGGGATTGTGGGGTGGGGCCCTAAGCACCTTTGAGCACCTGCACTCACCCTGCAAGTACTCCCATGCGAGGGAGTGCAGCATCACAACCAATAAAAACATCCTGACAGGGGGACAGAGACAGACAGAGAGACAGAGACAGAGATGGAGAGGAGGAAAGGGAAAGGTTTTCCTGCTATTGAACAAGGGCCCTCCATTTGTGCTTTGGAGCTGGCCTTGGCAGGATCAGGGTGTTTCCAAAGGATCCCCCAGCCACCGGGGCAGCTGTGACTACACTGGATCCTTTAACCAACACACGGAGGCCCTGCTCTTTGCAAGGAGGCCCAAACCAGTGGGCACAGCCGGTGGACAAGGGCACTGGCTGTCCACACCGCTGGTGGCAGTCAGGGCATTTCCTGGGAGGGCCCCCGCCCGCCAGAGCCAGGGCACAGCAGACATTAAAGCAGGCGGCATCTATGCTGATGCCAGTGATGGGACAGTAACAACGGGCCTGCGGTCGTCCCAGCTGTCCCTCCCGCCCTCCCAGCACCGGGCCTGAGAGCCAGCTCGTCTGGCGTGGACCCTGCCCCTAGAACAGCGGTTCTCAACCTGTGGGTCGCGA
>NW_005309302.1:0-833 GCF_000412655.1 Myotis brandtii
CCAGTACTATGTTGAACAAGAGTGGTGAAAGCAGACAAAAGATAGAAGGTCATATTTACATGTACCCACATATGTCCCATATAAATTCCTCCTTTTATTTCTTTTATGTCCATCTAACGTTCCATTCTGGGGTACCTGAGGGTTTGAAATTCTAATAGGAAATATTTTTCCTATCTGTCCATAATATGACTTTCTAATAAACATGGGAAAATCAAATAAAGCAAAAGATTGTAACTCACATGTTTGAGATCATTTTTGAACTGTTTGAGTTCATATCCTCTGGAAATCTTTGGGGAAAACAGCACTGCTCCATGCATATGACTGACTAAAGATGTGATGGTCCGACGGCCTACACCACTGCGTCCTGCTAACAGAAGTGAACCTCCGGGAAAGCTCAGCACTCTATCTATCCGAGACATATACTCCAGGACTTCTTGAAAAAGTAAAATATCTAAATTCTGGTTATCGCGTCCATAATGAATAAGACCCTTTTAAAAAAATCACAAAGAAAAATTTATAATTACTATAAGTCCCAATTGCATAATAAAAATATTAATATCTAGCTTAAGATATTAACTTTTAAGGCACTCCAGAAAAGGAGTTAAGTGACTACATGTATTCTCACACTCTACATTTTATTTATGCAATAATCCAGCTTTATGGCACTTTCTAAGGAAAAACTTATATGTCACACAAGTTCAAGGGTCCACAGTAACCACCTCCTCTTGGACACAATTGCTATAATTAGTAAAAAGCAGTGTGAGCTGTCAGGTTAATTATAAAAACTTCAAAAGACCTAAAATTTACCAGTTGTTACAAATCAAATCAAATCA
>NW_005309303.1:0-833 GCF_000412655.1 Myotis brandtii
TGCTCCAACCAACTGAGCCACACCAGCCAGGGCGACATCAATTACATCTTAATTTTTAAAAGGCATGATAAGGTATGTCCAACTGAGAGGCTACATAAGAAAGAATGAAGGGTGACCATGTGTCTGACAGATGGAGGACATTGGTGGCCTGAACTTTTTCAGTGAGATGATGGAGTCAAAGCATGACCAGAGAGGATTCAAGAGGGAGAAGATGAGAGGGCAAGTTTAGATAGTTTTTTCAGTAAGTTTAGTAAAGAATAGAGAAATGGGGCAATAGCTAGAGCAGGAATATGGATCAAGGGAGAGGTTTTTTGTTCTATTTTCTAAATGGAAGATATTAAAGCATTTTGAGCAATTTTCAAGATCCAGTGAAAGATTCCAGGGCTCTTTGAAGAAATGGCTGCTTTCAGGACTGGGAAGAAAAAATACAAAATGAGGCTGGAGCATCGTGTGCCAAATGTCCAGAAGTGTTTGGAGAATGATGGGGAAATGGCAACAGGACCCAGAAGCCAGCCTGCAGGTGCTGGTACCAGTCAAATCAGAGGGAATTTGAACATCAAAATACATGTTAGTAACAGATTATTACCCGTTGAGTAAAAGGCCAACCCGTGAATCAGCAGACTATGGCCTGTGGACCAAATCCAGCCTGCTGTCTGTTTTGTGTGGTTTATACAAGTAAACTTTTGCAATCAATTTGATAATAGGGGACACTAACTTTGAACCGTAATTAAGTCTAATCTCTCCCCCCCACCCACCCAAAAAAAGAACTCCATTCTTATTAGGAGAACTGCATTGCAAAAATATACAGTGGGGCCTTGACTTACGAGTGTCCC
>NW_005309304.1:0-833 GCF_000412655.1 Myotis brandtii
GTATTGATTGTAATGATCCATTTACATAAACATGAAAAAACCTAAAGTTACTTTTTTAAAAAGCATGTTTCCAGAAGATTAAGAAGAGTATATTTGAAGTCTCAGAAGGAAAGACGAGATGAAGTAAAAGCAATATTCACATTGATAAGGACTTACAACTTTATAAATGACAAATACATTCAACTATACATTTAGGAAGTCTTAGGAATTCTAAAAAAAAAAAGAGAGGAACGCTTACTAAACATACCTTAGCAAAAATGCAGAAAGCCAAATATACTCATGTGCCATCTAACATGCAGATACATTCTTAGAAATGCCTCATTAGGCAATTTCGTCATTTTGCAAACATAGAATGTACTTACACGGTCCTGGAGAGTATAGCCTACTACAAACCTAGGTTACACTGCATAGGCTACTGCTCCTAGGCTACAAACCTACACAGCATGCTACTGTGCAAAACAACACCAGATTAAATTAAGCCCTAGAGGAAATAATACAATCAAGAGATGCCATAAACAGGAGATCTATTTTTAACATGCGGTAACAATATAGCCACCACACTGGAATCCTATATCCTGTCAATATATCCATCAGGAAACAAAATGAAATAAAAGCAACCTTAGGAAAACAAAGCTTAGAGAATTCATTACTTTTAGATTAGCATAAAATAAAATTAAAATGGAGGTTCTCTTGGCAAGAGGGAGATGACCCCAGATGGAAAATAAATCTAAATGAATATAGAATGTAAATTTAATAGTTTTGTCTACTACTTATTGAATTGATATACAAAACCAAAATACTAAGTAATTTGGAGGTAGAATAAATATAGTTAT
>NW_005309305.1:0-833 GCF_000412655.1 Myotis brandtii
TTTTTTTTGCTTCTAATTAAAATTTTATATATTAACCTTGTGTGCTGCTAAACTCATTTGTTAATTCTAGTAAGTTGCTTTATAAGTCTTTAGGATATGCTATGTACATAAGTATATCATCTGTAGAAACAGATTACTTCTTCTTTTCCAATTTGTGTGCTCTTTATGGATTTAGCTTGCTTTATTGTATTGGCTAGTATCTCTAGTATAATATTTGAATACAAGTGGGAAGATTCTTCCCTTATCCCGATCAATGTAGGAAACATTCAATGTGTTACCATTAAGAATGGTAACAGCCATAGGTTTTTATTAGATGACCTTTATGAGGTAGAGGAAGTTCCTTCTACTTCAGTTTTATGAGAGGTTTAGTCCTGACGAAGTGGTGAATGTGATTGAATGCCATTTCTGCATCTGTTGAAACAAACACAGAATGTTACCTCCTTTGAATTTTCCACATGGTGAATTTTATTGATTTATTTATTTTAATTAAACCAACTTTGCATTCCTAGGTTAAACCTTACCTAGTAATGACCTATTATCCTTTTATATATTGTTGGATTTTATCCATAAAATTGGGGGCTCCTCAGCTCTGACTCTTGTCTTTTCTAGTGTTCCTCCCCGACATTTCAACGCTGCAGTTGCCTGAAACTCTGCTGTTGAGGCTAAACATTCCAAAATCAGTAAATTCGCCCAGGCCATTCCCTTCTCCCAAGTCTGACTCTCTTCCAGAATATTCTTGTTTCTGATCATTCTCCACGGGCTTCAGATAGTTGGTTTTTATAATTTGTTCAGAGCTTATGAGTTCAGAGTTACTATCTCATAGTTACTATCTC
>NW_005309306.1:0-833 GCF_000412655.1 Myotis brandtii
CTCTCATTCCAGAATTTCTTAGTTCAGTTGTTAACACATAACTTAATCAATGAATTTTTACGTATTCACTGATTAATTTAAACTCTTCTCAGATGCTTCTTTTGGAAATCAGCTAATTTCTCAAGTCCTGATTGGAAGTTTGCATCTCCATAAAGCCTAAGACCTTTTTGGTTGGTCTCAAATGTATGTGATTCTCTTTTTAAAGACAATCAGACATATTCTAGCATTTAGATGCCTTTTCTATTTTCCTGATAAGATTTGAAGTTCTTTTAAGAGCAGAAAGAGTATGTTGCTTCCTTTTATGGCCTTAACTATTTAATTTTTGTTAACTGAAGTAATAAAACATTCTAGTTTTATTTTTGAGCATGAGAAAGATTATTTCTTCCTGGAAATATAGTGGAAACTATCAATTAATACTTTAATATTATAGTCTATTTTTCCTCCTAAGATTGCATACTAATAACTTAGTTCTCCAAAAACATCAGTGGGTATGCCATTTGCAAGACAATCAGAGGAAGAATGGAAAGAAGGGTCTCTGATATTTTTCCTTGGTGCCAGACTGCTCTGGGCTTATGTGTGAGAGAGAATTTATGATTCTCTAAAGTTGTTGTTCACATACTAATACAATTATTTACATGCCATTCATTGCCAAGCCTTGGCTCATAGATGTGTCCATGTCTACTATCTATTCTGCTCCTCTGAGTGTCCACCTGCTTTCCACTGGAAAAATAGCTACGGACCTTATGAACTAAGAGGTAGTCTGATTGAAGCCCCAAATCAAGAAAATGTTTTTGTTGTTTTTACAGAGAAAAAGAAACCATTTAAACTAGACA
>NW_005309307.1:0-833 GCF_000412655.1 Myotis brandtii
ATACTTTTTATATCTGGCAGTATCTTTAATGTTTCTTATATATTACTACCAACTGATATATACATATATGCATGCACCCCCATCCGTACACACACCCACACACCCATGCACACACAGCTCCTCTTTATGTAGCAGAAGGCAATTCATTTAGTGATGGCAGTGATGGATAGTTACACACTCACAATGGATTGCTTCAATACCTGCTCATAATCCTACGATATTAAAAAGAATCCCTTAACATTTACTCTTAATGCTCTTTAGAAAGCAAATATATTTCTGTTCCTGGGTAAAACACTGAGTATTAACGATTTAGATAAATTACACTGGCTGCTGCCACTGGTGTCCCCTGCAGTGAATTAAAAAATACATTTAGTATGAAAACAAGGAACAGATGTTATTTTTGCAGTCAGTGTTCAAAGGGCTCCAGTGAGCTGCATTTTCCCTAGTGCTCTTTTGACTTCTCTCATAGAGAGGATGACTTATAGGTTCTTTATGTCTATGAAAGGATAGACAGGGTGGCAATAGTAATGGTCATTTAACTCATAATCATTTCTTAAACTATCTCTCTGATGTTGAGTAACAATTTAACGACATATAAAGAGCCAGCTCAGACTGGAGAGCTCGCGATTAGCAAAGTTCTTCCCCTAACACTGTGGCACAGAGCCATGAGAATTTACATGCTTTCCTAGCAAAGGTAGAAATCATTCCATTGCACTCCATTTAGGGTAAGCGATGACAAAGAGGATTCCGGGGAAAACCCACTCCATCTCTTTAGAGTTCATCTAAGATGTGTTGAGCCACTGTACTTGGTAGAGAGCATCTTTCTAGACTAG
>NW_005309308.1:0-833 GCF_000412655.1 Myotis brandtii
TTCTATTGCACATTAATGTTTTCTTATTGATTTATAAGTGCTTTTCATATATGAAGGTTATCAATCCTTGGTCAGATATGTTTCACTGAAATTTGCTTCTGATTGACAGAATATCCTATCTTTAGCTCTTAATTCCTTTCTCTGATTGTCCACGAAACAGTTGTACCTACACTTCCAGTGGCATCTTTAAACCTTGCCACTTTAAACATCCTGTCAGAGCATAAGCCATCAACAAGGACACGTGGTGTCAGGAGAGAGCCTCATGTATCACTCAAAACTAGACAGTGGGGTGCCCAGCTCATTGTGCTGGACCCAGTGTCTACACTGTCACCGTGTCAGCGGACTGCCTGCTTGCCTGCCCTGGGGCCAGCCATGCAGCCAACGGTGACTGCTCTGACAGGTATGCGCTTGAAGTGGCATTTTACCAATTGCCAGCCTCAGATCACAGAACTCCGGGCTCAGCTGCAGGTGTCGGCAGCCAGGACGAAACCATGACAATGATTAGTGACACGGGGGCTCCAACAGATGTTTCTGTCCCTTACAGTTGCTGATCTAACAAGTCATCTCACAGCTGGTACAGCTCTCTTGGGCCCGTGGTTGCAGGGCTGAGGGAAGGAGCTGCGGAAGCAAGCGTCTCGGTTTCCTGAGACCTCACACTGGGGTGGGGGCCAGGAAAGGGCGACTTCAGAGGCCTTTAACCAATAAGTAAAGATGATGTTGGGCATGTGTGTGGCAGTTTGCATGACTGCTTAAAAACACAAATGTCACACATTGATTCATTTTTTCACTCATTCAGAACATGTCTACCAGATGTCTGAGAGGAGTCGAAAGTC
>NW_005309309.1:0-833 GCF_000412655.1 Myotis brandtii
TGCCAATTAGACTGAGAAGGAGCCACCAGAGATGGAAGGAAAAAAAGGAGTTGATGAGAAGCTGAAGGAGGAGAGCATGAGGAAGAGGGACTGCTCATCAGTGCCACCATCACAGGAAGTGAAAAGGATGACCACCTCCCAGGAAAACTGGAAACACACCCCCCCAATCAAAGCTGTGAGGGAAAGGAAGGTAATTGTCATGAGGGGTTAAAGTGTAATTGAGGGTCAAAGGCCAGATTCCATTGCCATTTCTGTCTTCATCCGACTTGACTTTTACCCTCTCCCCCTGTCGCTGGTCTCTCAGTTTCTGCTTCCACTCCCTCTTTCTTGTCCTCTGGCTTCCTGCCCCCACCTTCTTAGTATTCTTAAGTGATTCTCTGTTCCCTCACCGAGTTCTTAAATTGTAGCATTTCTCAGAGATCTGAGATTCTCTTCTCTTTTTATTACACACTCTTCTTGGGCCACGTCATTCACTTCCAGCCCAGCAACAGCCCGCGACTGTCACCCCCAATACAATCCCAGAGTCCCCACACCCACACCTACAGCTGAAGCTGCACTGTCCAGGGAGGGCACCCTCTCTGAACAGACTCAGATACATCCATGGAGAATTCTGAACAAAAAGAACTGCCCTGACGGGGGAGCCAGGGACCACCAGGGCACCATCTAGGATGGACGTGCTGAGCACTGCCCCCAAATGCCCGGTGGAAACCCAGCTGAGGGGCGGAATGCAGCCTGAGCTGCACTCTCTGAGCCGCCTGGCACAGGGCTGCATGTGCCAGGGAGAACACCTTCCTTTCTTCGTTAGCACAAAGGCACTGTCTGCTGCCAAAACC
>NW_005309310.1:0-833 GCF_000412655.1 Myotis brandtii
TGTTGAAGGTTTCTGCCAATTCCATTTTGCTGTTCTCATCTGCTCAATGAATAATCCTATTAATTTACTACATTAATGTGATAGTGATCGTATACAACAAGGTAGAGCTCCTGTTCTTTAGTTTAAATTAAAGCAAATAATGGGACAGTTTTTATTTGCTGACTTCATCTGTAATGTGTACAGTGGTTTAAAATGTAGGTATGTTATTATTTTCTCATTGTGCTGCTTCATCAAAGTTTTGATAGAAAAGTAGTCATCCCAAAACAATGGAAGAAGCTCTAAATATCAGAATTGTTTTTTATTAATGTCTTTTGAGTGACTGTTAACTCCTTTTTGAAACCTGATCTTCAAAGACAGTGTTTTTTCTTTGCTTTTCCTCTTTCTTGATTTGGCCTACACAAATTCAGTGAAAGATCTTTGAAACTTTTCTCCTTAAGAGAACAGTAATTTTGTTTTGCTCTTTATTTAGCCACTGTTCATGTGATAGTATGCTTTTCTCTCTTTATATCCTCAAAGCTTATGGAAATTTTAATATGAAAAGAGAAACCAAAAAGTTTATTATAAAATTCAATCATATTTCCAACATATAAATGCCACCATGTAGCAAGCACATACCTACTGTATAATTAGAAATCTCTCAGATTCCTTTTTTCCTCTTCTCTGATAAGTACCCTGAAATCTCAATATACCATATACCACTGTAAGTAAAATTAATGAGTCACGTGGTCGTGAGGGAAATAGTTCAAAAGTCAAAGAATAACATGGGATCCAGGCAGGCAAAAATGCCTTGTTTCTTCAAGGACTTACATAGCTGAAAGAGAAAAAATAACTCA
>NW_005309311.1:0-833 GCF_000412655.1 Myotis brandtii
CCCAAATGACATGTACATAATGTCTGGCCTTCCCTTTGCTTTTTTCCCATTGTTAATAACTAATAACTAACTAATCACAATTGTATCATAAGGGTGATTTCATAAAATGCACAGATTTCTATTCTTCTTTTAACCTAGGTACATCTCTGTTCCCATAGAAACAGTATTCCTTGATAAAACTCAATCTTGAAGCATTACCTAACATTCATATGTCCTATTTTAAAGACAATACAATGTAGAACAAGAAATGTAAGTAACAGCAAGCACCTACTTTCACTTGACTAGTTCCTTGTTAACCTTAGCTGTTAGCAATAAGTGGGAAACAGGCTTCTGAAAACTTAATTTGGGTACACAAATGTTGTTATCTCCCTCCCTCACCCTTATGCAAGTAGAAAATAAGCATTTAGCTCAGCCAGAACACTCTGCTAGAAGCAATAGCCCTTCGGAGCAATATTTGATCCTAGATTCGACATGTGTGGGATTCAGAGACCCTTGGTGCCCAGTCTCTCAGCTGGTTCTCTTTGTTCAGCATCTCCTTCCTCCAGGAAGAGAGACCTTTAATTTGATATTTAGGACCCACTAAAGAGAAACCATTACAAGTATTTTCATTCACCAAATTAACACTGTGAGCACTCCCTCTGGCTTTCTAGCAATTTTGCTGCTCGGAGGAAAAAAAGAAAAAAAGAGAGAGAAACTGTGTCATAGTTTCACACTACAGTTCAGCATGACTTTTTTGCACTCAGCAGGGCGTCCCACAGCTGCTCTGCCCACCACATTCACTTTCTTCACTATCAGATCTCAGCGGTGTGCAGCATAATGGTCTTTTTTTTTTT
>NW_005309312.1:0-833 GCF_000412655.1 Myotis brandtii
TTTTTTTTAACCATTTAGCTGTACTGATTGGAAGTCAAGCTCTTAGCTACATATAACTTAATCATCAATTCTAAACCTCCTTGGATAGTGCCCATTGCTTAACAGCTACTATGCTGATCAGGATTATGGAGGAGTTTGCACTTTGCAGGAGTATGTATTATTTTTCTGGAATAAATTACCAGAAAAATTGAGGTAGGAAAAAAATCATTTTGGATGATGTTAACTAACACAAAGGTACCTTGGGGAAGGAAGAGTCTAGACATGACCATGTAGTGAAAAGGCAGAGGTGTGAAGGATATATAGCTTAACCTTTTTTTCTTTTTTTGGTTTTCAAGCCTAAAGATGGCATTTTATTTTGATCACTTAGTGAAAGAAAGTCAGGTCATTTATCTCATCTACCCACCGGTGGCTTGCTGATTACTTCTGTAGGCACCATTGAAAATTCAATTTGGCCTGTGCCCTTGGTGCTCAGTAGGTTTCATTAAATCACACAGCAGCGAGCTCTTCTCTGTGCAGGACTGTTTCATGCATATTAGACTTCAGTGTAATTTCAGACAATTGTGCTTTGTGTGGAGTGGTTTTACCATAATAATCTTTTAGTCCAGTTAAGGCAGATCTGGAAATTTGAATCTGGTGAAATTTTAAGATGGTGGAAAATATTGGACAGGGGAAATGTTTTTATTCCTTTCTACTTTCTCTATTTAGCTTGTTAGGCTTGTAAATTGTGGCGGATTGTTTTGTAGCATTACTTAAAACATAAGATTAGAATAACAACAGGTTTTTCCACATGGGATGCTTCATAATTTTACATGCATTCAGATTCCAGAAAAAAA
>NW_005309313.1:0-833 GCF_000412655.1 Myotis brandtii
TCAAGAAAATAAAGTAAAAGCAAAGATAAAAATAAATGGAACAGGAAACTGATAAAGGATATGGCCTGTATCTTCTTGATCACTATTCCTTTCCACTCTTAAAGTAGTCAGACTCAAATATCTACCTGTGTCAAATGTTTTAATAACACTAAGATTCTTAAAGAAATGTTGACACATATTTTATTTTTAAGAAACAGAAAAAAAACTTTTAAAAACGTGTATTCTTGTTAGCAACAAGTTATTAGAGACCATTATAAAAATTCAGAAAAATTTAAAAGTTTTAAGAAAATTAAAATCACCTATAACCCCAACAATGAAAGAAAAATAGTTAAAAATGTACTACTGTCTAATCCTCCAGGCTCATAGAAATGTGGAGGTCTTGTTTTACAAAATACAATTTAATTTATCCCATTTTAACCAAATATTATACCATAAATAATGTTCTATATAAAATATATTTTGAATATGTGATTGCTACCTTTCATAGTGTGGATGTATTATATTGCTGTAACCATTAGTCTGTCTTCTGGAGACTTTGGCTGCTTCCAATTTTCATAATTTTAAAGAATGCTGCCATAAGTATCCCACATATAGATCCTTTTCTGCACTTTATATTTGGGGTTGGATAAATTCCTAATGGAATTACTGGGACAGAGGTTATATCCATTTTTAAGACACTTTCCACAAGAGAACTTTTCAAATTAGACTATATGCTTTATTGCAGCGGAATATGACAAGTCTGGAATGACAGATGATCCCAATTCCCAGAATTTTGCAGCACTCAAGGTGCAGGGCAATCAGAGTCAGCTGCTCTTCTGCATTGTGCCATCATA
>NW_005309314.1:0-833 GCF_000412655.1 Myotis brandtii
TTTTTTCTTTTAAAAAGTCACTCTCAAGTTCTATTCTAGACCATTCTCTTTCTTTCTGGTGTCTACTCCCTTCCTCTCTCCCTCCCTCCCTTCCTCCCTCCTCCTACTAGACCCAGGTTTCTGCATAATTCTTCATGGTTCTCCTATTCTTGTAATGAGTTTCTTTGAAAATAAATTCTTCTTCAATTAGTTTAACGTGACTGTCCATCTGTTTTCTGTAGGGGACCCTGAATGATACAGGCAAGAAAAGGGTTTTGGTATTGCTGCCTCTTTAAATAAAACTCACCTTGGCTAAACTAGCAATTTTCTATCTTGGGTTGTGACAGTTCTGGGTGACACTATTTCAAATAGGTGTCATAAAATTCTCAAAATGGTTTCAACTGTAATTTAAACCTAAAAACTTGACATTTAGTCCTTGTAACAGGTGGGAGTGAAGGGGTATGATGGTTAGAATCATTGGCTTAGTCAGTCTTGAGTTGATAATTGGCCATTATAAAATGGCCCATTCCAGGAAGCTGGGCATGAGGCCAAGAATTGTCAAACACACATGCCCAAGGATGAGACAGGGGAAGACAATAGGAAATACTGGATATTGTGAATTACAGAGTGGATGCTTTGCCTAAAGGCATTCAAATTCAAATTAATAAAAACCAAGCTGTAATTGTTTGGATGCAAGCACAGGTGTAATTATTTGGATACAAGCAAAACTGCAATGAAAAGTGATGGCATATTTACCAATAATTGTAAGTCAGGCCAGTGACTATGTCTAAGGTGGGAGAGGGAGGACATTGTCATCGGGAGGGACACAGGGTCCTAGTTGGGGTGCCGTATTC
>NW_005309315.1:0-833 GCF_000412655.1 Myotis brandtii
AATGCTTCATTCATTGATCCATTGAGCAAATAATTATTAATTGTCCATTACATGCAAGCATTGTGGCATACAATGGTGAACAAGATCAGCACAGACCCTCCCTTCACCACGCTTAGTCTAGAAGGGACTGGGATAAATAATCAGGTAGTTATAATACTGCATTGCTAGGGCTACAAGAAGGGAACCGTAATTAAGATTTAGAAAGAATTTGTAATCCTCATAACATGAGCCCATACCATTACCATGGCCCATTTCATTTACTCTTGATGTTTTCTTGACTAGATTGGTTTTATATTTTGACATGAATTAGTATGCAGTGCTATTGTTAAATAGAGTGTTGAATTTCACTCCCCAGAAAGTTTTCTCCTTCAGTAATGGAAAAACAAAGCATATGTTATTGCAGTAATAACACCCTCACTTCTGATCTTGTCATTTCACAAGAATCTTAAAACAGGAGTTCAGCTTAGAGGAGAGACCTTCAGAGGAAAGGCATGTGCCATAGGAACAACCTGAAAAGCTATTGTTTGCATTTCACTTTTTCCTTTTCTGTTCCCACATTCAATCTGTGAAAAGCCAGAAAAAGATGAGTCTCAGCATCATATAGCCTCAAACACTTCTTTTAAATAGTTCTTGTTTCTTCCCCAGCTGCTCCACCAGTCCTGTAAGACTTCTCTCGTGGACCCTCGGGTACTCCAGAAAGGACTTCCTAACACTTGGCCCTAGCTACTCCTGGCCTTCTTGGCCACTGAAGAAATAATGGGCAAGAGCTTGTGGTTTAAGAGCTGCCAATCCAGCTCTGGCCGGGTGGCTCAGTTGGTTGAAGCATCGTCCCA
>NW_005309316.1:0-833 GCF_000412655.1 Myotis brandtii
GTGGCAGGCCCAGGTTCCCTTCTCGTCTGCCCGGCTCTGGCTCTGAAGCTGCCACAATGCGGGTGTCACCAGCAGCTGGGACAGGCGTGACGAGGGCCGGGACGGAGGAAACAAGCTAATGCAGCCACTGAGCCCCGCTGTGCCTGGGAGCGCCCTTCAAGCTCACTGTCATGGCTGATTTGTCTGTTTAGGGAGATAATCTCCCCGGAGACCAAAGTAAACCATCGGCAGGAGGGGTGGTGCTTCCTCACCGCCTCCTCAGAGATGCCACCGGGCCAGGGAGATAACGTTTCCGGAGAGAGCCAGGCGCTGCCCCTGTTACCCCCTGGCCCTGCTTTACAGGCCAGGCTCGGGCTTGTAGGTAAGTCACTTGCCTGGGAATGTTTGCAGGGCAGAACCCAGGTGGCTGGGCGCCTCTGGCCCTCAGCCTGGCTGTGCCCCCTCCCAGCCGGGCTCCACTCACCAGGCAGAGGACAGGGCAAGGCCTCAGGGCCTGGAGGGCTGGGGACACTGGTGGGGAGAGGCCAGAGGACTCCTCTCCCACCTCAGCTCAGGTGGGCATCCTGGGTTCCACAGAGGTGCCAGTCCCTCCCTCCACCCCTCGGCGCCTGCACAGCCCTGGGAATCGGGGCTCCAGGTGTCAACTCGGAGCCCTTCTCAGCTTCCTCGCCTCTGCCCCTGCCGCTCTGCGTCCATGGCTACCCCATGAATCACCTTCGCACCCCCCAGGAATGTGGCGTCCCATCAAAGTCCAACCAACCTTGCTGGAGGCTTCCCAGATTTCTGCCTCCTTCCTGGGCCTTGGCCCTGCCCCCGCTGAGATCCCAGGCACC
>NW_005309317.1:0-833 GCF_000412655.1 Myotis brandtii
GGCATGTCAGTCTCTGGTCTGGGTGCTGGGTTACTGAGATGTATAGAGCAGATGAGGTCCCTTTTCTGATGGAGTTTACCTTCTAGGTGAAACAGCTGAGGAGTCAGAGCCGGTGTGGAACCAGGCAATCTTACTCTAGAGCTGCGCTGCCCAATGGACAAGCTGCTGGCCACGGTTGGCCACTGAGCACCTGACAGGCGGTATGGCTGTAACTGTAAAATCATACAAAGTTTCAAAGAAAGTTAAAAATTGTGAAATACCTTCTGGACTGTGTTGAAATAATATTTTGTATCTAATGGATCAAATAAAATATGTTATTAAAATTAATTTTACCTATTTTTTTAGCTGTTTTGATGTGGGTAGTGGGAAATTCAAATTTGCAAGTAGCTTGGATTACATTTCTAGTGGACAGCACTGGCTATACTAGTACTCTGCACTTCTAACCATTATGAGATATTACCTCCTTAGTAAAATGGTAATTGAGGAGAACGATGAGAACTGTGGTATTAATAACACAGTGATATACTAGAACAGGTCAATAAGTGGGTGGTGTGGCCTGTCACTGGATATGGTGGGTAGGAAGGTCTGTCTGAAAATACGATGTCTGAGTATAAATCTGGGAAGCAGCCATGCGAGGGACTGGGGGGCAAGTGATTCAGAGAGCTATTGCTTCTACCACCAATTTGATAGTTAATATCTATTTTTAAAATATTTTTGCTCAGAACTCTTTTCTTTCACTTAACAGAAGGACACTAAATATAATCAGAATAGTCACAGGGATGTAAAGTACAACATAGGAATTTAGTCAATAATATTCTAATATTCGTATGGTG
>NW_005309318.1:0-833 GCF_000412655.1 Myotis brandtii
TTCTAGAATCCAAAGACGCTGGTCCCAAAGAATGGTGCTATTGCCCCAGGAAGTTCTGCCCTGTTGGCCAGGGTCTCCCGCCACCCTGAGCCTGGGGCACCTTGACGTCAAAGCTGAGATATTAGGCAAAGAAGCAAATGTGACAAATTCAGAGAAGGCAAGCTACAGTACTATTTCAATATCTTCCCGAGGTCCTTCTCTGTGCCAAGGGGTTTTACACTTAGTATGTCCCAGTACCAACTCTGAGAGCTAGTATACCCTTTCCACAGATGTCAGCATTAAGGTTCCGAGGATTTGTCCCCTTTGTCCTTGGGCCTCCTGGTTCCCAGGTAGGACCTCTACTTACTCACGAATTCCAGTGGGAGATGTTGAAGGTCGGAGAGCAGAGGTGGGTGGGTAGGATGTAGCTGTCTCCTGCTGTGCCCCTCCTGGCCACACTCAGAACTGAGAGAAGGACTCACAGTTGGGGTGGAAGTGCCAGGGTACCCAGGGCCGGGGGTGAGATCTCATGAGTCCTCACACTCTTCCTAGGACCTGAGCTCTCCTTAGCGAGGCTTCTCTGGTCTCACCGGGAAGACAGGAGTGAGGAAGATGCCATACCTCCCTCACAGGATTTCATTTTACTACTCTGGGCCCAAGTGGTTTGTTTAAAAAGAACAACCCAGGTGCTCACTGGGTTGGAGCATCGTCCCATACACCCAAAGGTTGTGGATTAGATTCCAAGTATGGGCACATACTTAGGTTTCGGGTTCGATCCCAGGTTGGGGCACATACCAGAGGGAAGCAACCATTTTCTCTCTCTCTCAACCTCTCTCTCCTTCCCTCCCTCCCTC
>NW_005309319.1:0-833 GCF_000412655.1 Myotis brandtii
TTCACACATATTTCTTTTTCCTTTCATTTTTTATCGCACGCTCAAGTGGCGTGGGCCCAGTTAAGGTATTACAAAGCTGAGCAATAAGTATGCTGGAGAAGGAACTACATTTTTTGTCACTCACAGTGACAATTAAAATGACAACAACAAGGCCAGACTCTTCCATCATTGTTTTTTAATGTTGTCGGCACCAACTTTGCCAGAATTATCCTGTCTGATGCATGAGTGGACTTAGTCATTTTTCACAGGGTGCCACCCAGAGCCTCAATATCACTTAAGAGAGTAAATGAGCGTCCATCTCATCTAAATGAGCATTCTAAAAACCCTTGCCAGCAATATGCTCCTCTAGCTGGAGAAGGTTAATTTGGTGGGCTGGGATGTGTCTATAGGTATAAAAAAAATCTCTCTTTGTACTATAGATGATGGTTTGGATTCTGGTATCAAGAAAAAAAGGCTTCTGGTGAACCACACTGACAGGACTCAGTGGGTAAGTTGTAGCTCCCGAAACTGGGATTCTACTATATATGGGATATTCTCTGTACATATTAGAGATATAATGTATACGTATTAGAGTTCTGATATATACCTAGATCATCATTCAGTTCTGGAGAACACACAGGGGATGAGAGAAGCACTTGGAGTCCATGCAAGGGAACTTAAAGGGCCAGTGTGGTTTGCATTCTTGTACCAGCCAGGATCTATCCCCATGCCGGCAGAAACTCTGGTTGATCCTCTTTAAAGCACTCCCCCTTCCTGTGGCCTGAGCTCCCTGCCCTCCTGCTTCTATGCAAGTTTGGAGGGAAAACACACACACACACACACACACACACACA
>NW_005309320.1:0-833 GCF_000412655.1 Myotis brandtii
GCGACCCACAGGTTGAGAACCGCTGGCTTAGAGTTTTTAGTGATGAGTGCACACAACCTCAGCTAGCCCCTCCACCGAACAGGGTGCAAAAAAAACAGAAAACATCAAGCCTGCCAATTATACCACTTTGGGGAAAACAAACTGGCCTCAGATAAGGAGGGAAGGCAGTCACAAAGTCACCCACACCATCAGAGCAAACAGGGAACTTGAGCAAGATGAAAAGAATCAGCCCTGGCAAGGAGGCACCAGTGCCTGCGGGGCTGGAGGTGGAGTGGGGGTGGGCGGAACAGAGTCTAACAAAAGACAAACACACCACAGCCTGCATGAAATTTCACTCTAGGGAAAGAACTGTCCTTACCAGAGTTTCAAGGATGAGGCAGAAGCACCAGGTGATCAGGACCTTCAGGAGACTACCATAAAGAGGAAGGGTTAAAGGAAGAAGCAGGCCAGCAAGAGAATTCCCACATGTGTGACACCCTCTTAAGGCCCAGCCCGGGAGTTCTGGATTCCTTTGCTTGACTCAGGAATTGTGAACAAAAAGTAGCCTCACAGGGTTGTCTGACCAAAACTGTGTAACTGGGCAGGGCTTTGGGGATAGCCAGTCCCCAGGCATAGAGCTTTTCCACAAAAAGGTTTCTCTTCGCCTTAAGCAAGCCCTGTCCATTGTTTTTGTGCAGCTCGGTTAACCACCTTTGAAATAAGTGAAACCACCCTGACGACAACACATAATCTTGTTATCTATCCAATCCCTGCCTTGCTTTCTCCCACCTTCATTGTAATCTTCCCTACGTTCCCTCCTTAATTCCAAATGCATAAAAGCAGCTCTTGAAATA
>NW_005309321.1:0-833 GCF_000412655.1 Myotis brandtii
ACTTGGATTTTGATTTCTGATTTTTGTGTTTTATTCAAGACCGGGAATTTAGGCCAGAAAAATAAAAAGAGTTAAGACTCACCAAGGGGACTGTAGCTTATGATTGTTCCCAAGAGGCCCAGAAAGAACTCAGGATCTATCCTGAGTCTGAGGTTTAGAAAATCAGTGAGATTCTGCCTTCAGCTCAGACCTTTCTGTGTGACCCAGTCCTGTAAATTTCTGGTACACAGGTGACGGTAGAGGCTGTGGCCCGCGGAGAGTAGGTGGGCCATGTGCAGGAATGACTCCATTTTCAGAGGAGGTTGAGAAACACTGGGTTGAACACGTGGTATGCGGAGTGTGAGGTGTAGAGAGGCCAGAGATGGGAGGGAGCCCAAGACAACGAAGGACACACCTTTCTGTGGGAAATCGAGTTGCATGCTTGTGGCTTCCTGAGGTCATTTCCAGCTCATGCCAAACACCATGTGGTTTATTCCCCTCCCTCCACATGTGCGTGCAGGTATTCTAGAAGGATTTGACCCCCCTCACCCGTGTGGCGTGCAGGGCTGCCCAGCTGGTTATGAATGCAGGGACTGGATCGGCCCCAACGACGGGATCACCCAGTTTGATAACATCCTCTTTGCTGTGCTGACTGTCTTCCAGTGCATCACCATGGAAGGGTGGACCACCGTGCTGTACAATGTGAGTAGAGCTGGCGAGGGGTGGGGGCAGAGGACAGAATTGGGGCATGAGGCTTCTGCATTGTTTGGACTGGTTCGTCTGGGGAAAGGGATGGTTGGGGATCTGTCTGCATGTGTGCAAGCGTGTGTGCCTCTGTGTGTGTGTGTGTGTGT
>NW_005309322.1:0-833 GCF_000412655.1 Myotis brandtii
GCCCACCAGGCCTAGAGACCCCACCCGTGCACAGATTTCCTGCACTGGGCCTCTAGTATTTATATATTCCTGGGAGTTTAATCAAGGTTGTGGTGGCTAGTTACTGGGGCTTTGCAAGTCTTTTCTTATTTGTATTGTACCCTGGGGTTAAAGGTTTGGACATATAATCAAAACACAGCCAAGTATGTCATAGTCACTCTACCTTTATCCATATATGCCCACACTGAGACTTTGTTATATTCAGAGTGGCCCCCTTAAGTGATAGGACTGTAATTAGATCATTTTTAAGCTACCAACTTTATATTCTATGTAATGTACTTGCATCCAAAAAATGTGATTAGTGTCCATGGTCTAGAAAACAGACACACAAACAAATACACACAGTGTTTCTGGCTAAAACCTTTTAGTTTTAGATTAGTTTGTTTCTGAATGAGAAGCAGATGTAGCCAGCAGTAAGGAAGCATTAATATAAGTAGGCAACGCAAGGAGGCCTAAGTTCTTTTCTTGCCTCTCACCCTTGTGCGCTCATGTATTTATTGCCCACTTGCTATGTTAAAGACAAAGTGCTTGGTGCCTGGATTATTCCAGTGGAAAGCCATGACCCCTGTTTTCTTATTAGAACTATGTCTAATGAGAAAATGGACCTAAAGTGACTATTAAAAGTATCCAGCTAAGTGCTCTAGAAGAAGTTATGCATAACGTAAAGTGGGGCCTTTGATAAACATACATTTCAGTCTCTGTTGAGCAAAAAAGATTGCACCGAGGAAGAGATACTTCAGATGACTCTGTAATATTTGTGCTAGGATGGAAAGCAAAGGACAACCATTCTAGCA
>NW_005309323.1:0-833 GCF_000412655.1 Myotis brandtii
GCTTGCGCACTGACTTATGACCCCAAACTTAGCAGAAATGCTTCTCCCTGTAAAACCCACACAAGCTGTGGAAGATTCTTCTAGTCATACATACATCTGTTCTCAAATGACTCAGTGGAAATACTGATGTCTTGCATTGTGAAATGGCTGTTCCTAAATTATTTCAGCGATTTTTTTCTACTCCAGTCCCTGCCTGAACAGGGCTCAGACACATGGACAAATTGCCCTCAGCTTGTCACCAGTCAGCAAGTGGTCCGAAAGCTGTGGACAGTCCTTGGGCTCAGGATTTAGAGGAAGAACCGGACAGAGGCTTTGAGCATGCCCAGCCCCACGCTCCCGGGTGCGTGTCACATCACATTCACCTGGCTCGTCTTGGAGGGACAGCCATTGTAAATTTCAAGGATACAGATGCTTCACGGGTGGGAGTGGAGTCCCTTACATCGTGGTAGGAGATGTGCAGGCACACAGTAGGTCTCAGCAAGTCAATGAACCCGTGCCTACACATCTCGCTGGGGGAATTGATTCATAGCTTGGAGAAGGTTCTCAGAGGGGTCCGTGTGCCCCAAAACGATAAATGATTCTGATTCAAGAGAATAGCCCAGCAGGGTCTGGCTTGGGCTGCCTCGCTAGGGGCGGGACATCAGACTTTCCACTTCCCATCTTCCCTGGGGGTGAGCGCATGGCTTAGGGTAAGAATCGGGTTGGCAGGGCAAATGAGGCAAATAGGTTTGAAAAAGAGGGAAAGAAACACAGACACGCCGGATTGGCGGGCAAATCGGAAAGAGAACTTCCAGATGCGCTCCAGCTCTCCACCTGCGGCAGCGGTGCGCTCC
>NW_005309324.1:0-833 GCF_000412655.1 Myotis brandtii
TGCAGACTACCACAATGGTAGGTCACTCCACCCGTCTGACAGAAAGATGACTAGGACCGAAAGAGGGTCTTTTCCTACACGCTTTGAACTTATTGTTGTATTTGGTCCTCATAGCAATTACATTATAAAGTAGGTCTTGTTTTTCCCCTTTTATAGATGAGAAAAATGGACCTCAGAGAGGGAATGTGATGCCTATAGTCACAGGGCTGCTAAGTGGCAGGGGAAGAATTCAAACACAGGACAGCTTGATGCCAAGGCCAGTTGCAGCTCCCAGCCAGCCACACTTCCCATGGGAGGAAACAGCCATAGTGATGAGTCAAGAGCTGGCTTATCAGGGGCAGAGGGTCTGGTCACCGTGCCCTCCAGGAGGCAGCAGCACTCTGACAGAAGCAGGCAGTTCTGAGCTCTGTTGCTGTGGTAGGAAGCAGTGAAGGAGGCGGCGGCTGGGCACTTGCATGGTGTCTATAAAACAATTTCCACTCCCCTATGAACTCACCTTGAGCTAGAGAAAGGATGTGGCAGAAATGAAGTTTGAGGGCTAGAGCCACTGGAGTGAATGAAGGAAGTACTGCATGGATTTCATTATTGCATGTGTCACCCAGGTCCTAACGGTGGTCCTGACTCCTCGTCCAGCTTTGGCCCCAATAGACCCTCTCTTGTCATCATGTATCTTTCCTTCATAGCACTTAGCATCCTTATACTTCTTAATTTTACATAAAATTTTACATAGTTAAGGATAAATTCTATTTTATATTCATTATTATATGAGTGTGTTACGTCATATCAAGAGGTACATATGTCTGGTAGTTCTAAGCACAGTCATTCTAAATTTG
>NW_005309325.1:0-834 GCF_000412655.1 Myotis brandtii
AAAAGAGAGAGAAACATGATCAGTTGCCTCCAAAACACCCCCAGACCAGAGTTGGACTGGGAATAGAACCCGAAATCTGGGTATGTGCCCTGACCCAGAATCCAACCAGCAACATTTTGATACACAAGGTGATGAGCCAATCAACTGAGCCACACTGCCAGAGCCAGAATAATTTTTAAGAATAACATCTTTAAAGGGTTCATGGAGAAAGGAGATAAGTAGGAGTGAACCTGATGTTCAATAAGTGGGAGAGGGATGGGTGAAGCCTTGTGAGGGGCAGACATGCTGCTTACTCTTTTCTCCCACGATGGATGCATCCTGCAAACATCTTGCATTCCTAAGAGAATTCCTGGTATTCATGACATTGTTCATAATAATAAGAGATTTAAGAAACCGAAGATTCCCCTGCTTCTCCCACTTGAGAACAAAGCAGTCCTAATTATCTAGCACAAGGAAGTCGGTGCCAGTGTGGATTTATGCTCCCTTCCAAACTAGAATATAGCATCACAAATGTTTTTCTTTTTTTCCAATTCTAATTTTTCAGACCTATTAAAATGACTCTAAACCAAACTGCTTCGAAAGAAATAATATTGGCTTTCTCCCATTATTCCTTTCTTTTCTCCCTTGTCTCCTTACTACTAAGTCAAATTAATCTGCTTTATTTTTTTTTTCCTAAGGTCTCCAATAAGACCCTGTCACATAGCATGGAAGGTATGGATTGGGTTGCTTTTTCGATTAGATCCTTAGATGCCCTCCAGGTTGTTGATACAGCTGTCCAAATCAGGCTAGATGCTGGTGAGAGATCTCGGTTAGGCGATCTGGGAACAAAAAAAA
>NW_005309326.1:0-834 GCF_000412655.1 Myotis brandtii
CCAAGATAGACCCAATGCTTAGTCATCTTATTCACAGGTAATGCAGGTTGAGGTTTACTCTCTCTTGATATGAACACTGTAAAGTTTCCTTTGAAATTATCTCTTGAAATGGTTGGCAACTCTGAAGATACAGTAAAACCTGGAGAACTTATAAGTGAGTCAGGATCGCTGAGGGTGGGACCTAGGCATCAGTATTTTACAAGTTTTCTAGAATATTTTAAGGTACAGTTAAAGATGAAAACCATTGATTTTATGGGAGACCTACTCGTGTTTATATAGAGAAAGCAATGTGAATTTATGCTGTATGAATCAGTGTTGAAACGTTACTTCTCTCTCTTCCCCAAGTTTCCTGTAGTTATATTATTTTAACTGTCCTTCCTATAGAGATAATCTCCATTATCTAATGTTATCCTTAATTTATGCTGTTACAAAAATCACATTTTTGAGGACATTTAATCATTTTGTTGTTTTTCATGAATACTGGAAGTGGTAATAAAATAATCTCTTGTAATTGACATAATTCCTCTTAAAAGATTAGCTGAGTACTTTCTACTCTCATTTGATTTCTGTTTCTTTTGTTATTATATAAGGCCTTGCAGTGACTATTGTTATAATTAAGCATTTATGTTGTATACACATACTTTACTATAATGTTATTTGCCTATTTGACAATGGTGTTCAAACTATATGCTTTCATATCAAGTATCATTATATGCAAAAGAGCAGGAAATCTCTCTCTTGCTAACAAACAATTCAGACAATAATGTTTAACATCCAAATCTCATTTTATTTTTAATTTTTGTTAATCCTCACCCAAGGAAATTTTTTCCATTG
>NW_005309327.1:0-834 GCF_000412655.1 Myotis brandtii
GTGGCCAATGGTTGCTGTGATGAACAGAGCAGATATATGTCCACCGTCACAGAAAGTTCTGGACAGTTCTACTCTACTCTGAAGTTTGGACTGGGAGTTAACTAGACAAAGTGGGCAGGAGAGAAAGGCTTTTGGCAGGAGGCACAGACATGCAAATGTCCCAAGTCAGGGGAGGTGGGTGTCAGAGGAGATGAAAGAAGGTGGGGGGTGAGACTGGAGATGGGCTGGGTACTCAGGCTGTGAGACGCCTTCTGGGCTATGCTAGGTCCCCTGGTCAGGGAAACCCCTGAATGGTTTGTGGCAGGTTGGGCTCTGCAGGGGGTACGGGTGGAGCTTCATTTCTCATCTTGGCCTCACTTGCTTTCCATCTGCACCTGTGGGAAGAGGCCTGGGGCCTCATTTGCAGCATCACCAGCTTTTCCTCCGCTGTGAGCCCCAGGCCTGTGTCCCCACCAGGAGGTAATACTTTGCTATGCCTTTCCTCCCCAGGGGCTCCATGTCCAGCCTGGAATCCTGCACCAGCCGTTTCTCCCAGCTCAGCGCCACCACCTCCTCCTCCTCCTCCAGCCAGTCTCACAGCAGCTCCCTGGTCTCCAGATAGCCAGGACTGAGCCCTGCGGGCAGCCCACACGCCTACCGCATCCTCAAGTGTCTACCACCAGAAGCCAGCTTGCCGTGCGACCTGGGACCACGTGGTCTGCACCCCGGGTCTGGACGCTGCCAAAGTTGGCATGTCGAGCTGACAGCAATGATTCAGCTTGTGGCCTGAGTGTGGTGGGAGCCTCTAAGTCAGAACCATCTCCTTTGCGCTTTGTGTAACGAAAAGCCAAGGAG
>NW_005309328.1:0-834 GCF_000412655.1 Myotis brandtii
GCCTAGGATTGGAGGAGGGGCCGCGGGAGGTTGGCCGTCATAGCGACCGGTCGTTCCTGTCATTTCGGTTTCCGGTTGCTGGCTTTTTTATATATAGAGATATTTATTCATTGCTTCCTCAGTTGGTTTATGTTTATTTGATCTGTATGACTTGGCTTGCTGAGAGTTTAGTTGGTTCTTTGACTCAAGGCCACACCTAGAGTTCCTAGAATGGAGGAGGTTTCTGTAGGGGAAACACCTTCCTTGATCAATAAAAATCAAATGTGGAAGTGAATTGTGCTCTAGTTGATTCTTCTGACATTTGCACGAAGGACAAACACCCTCTGTATTGCCTGTGTTCTGGCATTTCTGTGTACTATTACCAGTGGGCATTAAGGGCTATCCTGGCTAAACTCAAGGCCGAATGGCTTTGGAGCCCCCACATGCTGTTTTTCCTTCAACCCCAGGAATCCCATACTCTCTTCCTCCTGAAGACTCTGAACCTCCTTAGTTCAAACAATATTTCCATATTAGAGCGTTTTTGCTCTAGTAAGGGAATGGAAGGTGTTGTTTCTGGTTAAGATGCCAGTCAGCTGGTGGAAGGGGTGGGTGAAGTAAATGCTGCAGTGGGTGGATATATGGCCTTGCTTGCTTGCTTCTGGGGATGATCAGGTGCTCCCAGAGCCACACTTCTTTCTTCAGCCTGCGTTGTCTGATGGCCTGCCTCCCCTCAGCTCCGCCACCAAGGTCTCCAGAGGTGCCAACATCTCCAGAGGTGGCTGTTCTGCTTCTTTAGCACATATGCACCTGCCTACCCCCCCTTTTTTTTCTTCCTTTTTTTACTGATTTGAGATA
>NW_005309329.1:0-834 GCF_000412655.1 Myotis brandtii
CTCAGCTTTCCCTTTACTTTGAAAACTGATTAGCAAACCTACCCATCCAACATCTCCCCACACCTGGATCAGCGTCCTGCAGACCCACCTCCCACAGGGCGCCCCAGCTTTGCCAACAGGATCATCTGCCAGCATTGCAGGGCCTGGAGGATAAACTGGACAGAACTGGCTGCCTTCCTCAGGTCCCTTGTGAGCCATCACAGAGAGGCCAGCTCCAGGGAAAGACAGTCTGCCTACAGTGGCTTCCTTATACCTTCCTTTTAGGCAGCCATCCCATACAGCCACCATCTAGCCCCAGCCTTGCAATGCAGCCTCCCTCTAGAACCCTCTTATTCACAACCTCCCATGTCTCAGTGGGAATTCCTGCCACTTCCCCCCTTTTCTCCTGCCCCTTCTCCTTCTCTGAGAGCACTCCCCAGCCTCCTGCTCCAGCAATCTAACTCCTACCAGGTCCCCTGCGTATCCACCCACCTCCTGTGCACTGACACCAGGATCTCCTCTTTGACACCCGGTCTATCCATTCTTCAGTAGAGTTACAGAATTTTAGAGCAGGAGATAGCCTTACACGTCACCTATGGCAGCAGCCTACAGTTCTTCAGTTGAAGAATCCGAAGTGTAGACTCAGGTTTCCCAACCCACGGGCCAGAGATCTTGCCTTGGGCCATTAGCCTAATAAGCTTCTGGACAGCAAGATCCCAGCAGGGTGGCTGTCCACGTTCTCTCCTGGGGGCCCCAGGATGCCCTTCCCTGCAGAGGAGTGCAACAGAGCTGGCGGGCGAAATCCCTGCTACCATATTGATTAGGGTGGGCCGACTACTCTGAAGCTGTACGTTC
>NW_005309330.1:0-834 GCF_000412655.1 Myotis brandtii
CAACCAACAAGAAGTAGAATTACAACTAGGTCGGAGTCTGTGCATTTTACATGCATTAACACACTTACTTTTCACAGTAACCCCGATGAAGGGTACCATCATCACCCACATTTTACAGATGAGGAAACTGAAGCCCAGAGAGTTTAAATGACTTACCTGGTTACAGATGGATGAACCCATACTGTACAAAGGTCAAGAGGGCAAGAGTCAGGAGACCTGGGGTCTAGGGCCACGTGTGACTCAACCTAGCCACACCATCACCCGCAAGCTCTTCCCCTTTGAGTCTTGGTGCCGTTATAGGCCACCAAGGCAACCAGCAGCAAAGAGAAAAGGTAGATTCAGGCCAAGTGTCCATTTCCAGATCCCTCTAAAGTACTGTGAAGGGTTCTCAACATGCTTGCAGAGTATGCTTGTGATGATCTGACTTAAAATAGCAGCTGGTCAGGGAAGGTCTTCTGAGTGGGTAAAGTTTCAGCAGAAAACGGAAGAGTGATGGGCACAAGTCATTGAGATGTCTGAGAGGGAACAGCTCAGGCAAGAAACTAGAGGCTGGGCTGTGCTCAGAGGGTCCGTGGAACAGTAAGATCAATAAAGGACTTAGGCTTTTACTCCGAGTGTGATGAGGAACCCCAGGAGAGGTACCACAAGGAAAGGGTAGTTAGTGAGCAAATGGGTATCCTGGTCTGACTTTGGTTTTAATCAGATCCCTCTGGTTGCTGTAGAGAGAATGGAGTAGAAGCAACGTTATCAGGTCTACTGCAATAGCCCAAGCAAAAGATGAGAGGGATTTAAACCAGCATGTTGGTTAGAGCACGGTCTCTGGAGCCAGGTGGC
>NW_005309331.1:0-834 GCF_000412655.1 Myotis brandtii
AGAATTTATCCAGGGCGAAAAGCAAGTAAGTGGTTGAGCCTGGGCTTGACTTACAATTTGTTTCGTTACAAGACATAACCTTCTTCCAAGGGTTCGAGAGAGATCTGTTTGGGAGACTCATCTGGCTTTCCTGCCGTCTTCCAGCGTCTTCACCGTGTGACGTCGGAAAGGAGTGGGATGTGACGGCATCCTGGCAACACAGTCCCTTTACTAGGCCAGGGGGCAAAGGTTGTTTAGTATTCACCATGTTCCCCGTCTTTTCTGGGGACATTCAGCAAGGAACACTGTGGCCTGGGCAATTGTTGGTTTGGGAAACATTCCCAACTTCAGAATAAATGATAGGGAAGGACGGACTAAAAGAGCAAAAGGTCTGGATAATAGATGGTGTGTGTTTGAAAGCAGGCTGTCCCAGGCGACGGGCCTTCTCCAAACAGGGACAGAAAAATGCTCCAAGGCACAAAGCCGCCTCCCTCTGGAGAGGAGCCTGCCAGACCCCCACCAGCGTTGGACGGAGGCTCTGGCTGAGATGGGTCGTCCCCTAACCAGGAAAGTCCATCTCAAACCCCAGGACCTGCCGAGAAGCCAGCCTTCAGCTGGTGGTGCAGTGATGCCCATCAACTCAATGACTGTGTGGCCTTTTCATGTGTAAGAACTTTCTTCTTTCATTTACTCCCCTGACCTACAGCAGCATTAACCCCCTTTATGAACCTGCCTTTCTGAAGGATTTGTTATCGGCCTATCAATTAGCCATAGGTCAATGAGTGCTTCTCAGGGGTCTGAAAAGACTTGACTTCCTCGCCTAGCTGGTGTGGCTCAGTGGTTGAGCATCAACCT
>NW_005309332.1:0-834 GCF_000412655.1 Myotis brandtii
GCTACAGTGAACATGGAGTGCAGGTATCTCCCCCATATTCTGTTTTCATTTCCTTTGGGTTATACCCAGAAGCAGAATTGCTGGACCATATGGTAGTTCTCTGTTTAATTATTTGAGGAATCTCCTCACTGTTTTCCATAGCGAATGAACCACTTGCCATTCCCTCATTTTAGTTCTATAACATCTCTGTGGAATCGGTATTAGTAATGCGGATGATAACAGCTGATGTTCTACAGTAAAGATTGGGGAATGTTTTCGGTAAAGGGCCAGATGGTAAATATTTCTGGCTTTGCGAGCCACATGGTCTCGGTTCCAACTACTCAGTTCTGCTGTTGCCATAGGAAAGCGGCATAGACAACACGTAAACAAGTGGACATGGCTGAGTTCTGTAAAATGTTTACAAAAGCAGATGGCAGGTGAATTTGGCCCGTGAGCCAGAGTGTGCTAAGGATGCTGAATGCCAGGCGCTGCTCTAAGAACATCACCCAGAGTTTTGATTTTATTCTCTCCACGACTTCCGCCTTTCGAGGAGTAGATTGGAGTCTTATCCCCATTTTGCTGATGGGAAGAACCTGCGGGATTTCAAAGCAGATACATGGTTGGGTCAGAGCTCACACTCACCTCTCCCAACCCCCCACCCCCACCCCGGTCCTGCCTGATCCTTTTTCATCCTGCTCTCTGTCTCTTGAATCCTTTCTCCAAATTGATTCCCACCATCAGTTCTTCAGCAACCTGGGACAAGCCGCTCCCGTTCGTGGGTTAGAAGGACAGCAGCAGGAGCAGGCAGCCCTCCGGTTCCCTTCTTCCGGGGCGAGGGCACGCGGTGTAGAGGTG
>NW_005309333.1:0-834 GCF_000412655.1 Myotis brandtii
GGGGGGGAGGTGGCAGGGACAATAGGAGAAATGCAAGGTGAAGGCCAGGCCTGCAGAGAAACAAAAGGCAATTTGAAAGTAGAGCATCCCTGGGAGAATTAAAGAGGCAGGATCATTTAAATTTAGGGTTTTCTGATCTTTTTTTTTAAGGCTGCATTGCAACTATTACATTGTAGAAAAGGTTGGAAATATGGATGGATCTCCCTATTTTAAGAGGAAAATCTTATCAGTGACCACTATAAACATTGTTAAAAACACTTACACAATGTCAAAGTGCTTTTCCAGAGATTTCTAGGCTTAGAAAACTGTATTTAGGATCAAATAAATGCATCCTGGGATTTTTAGCATTTCTAAAAACACCGTACTTCACCAAATATGTACAAATTGGTCTGAAGGTTAGACATATTTTGGATATAATGTAAATCCAAAATTCTCCCTGACTGAGCTAAATCCCCATGGGGCTGTTGTCTTTGGGAACACACACTATTGCTGTGGTTATGCTAACACAGAGCTGGGTGAGGCTTCTTATATACACTTTGATATTCTTGTTAATTCGACTTTATAATATTGGCATTTGGGGGTCAATAGATGAAGCCTTTATACAAAGATGATTTGTGGCTTCATCAGCATGTCTTTCCGTGGAACAAGGCAGGGCTGAAAGCTGTATTCTCCAGATGTATTGGAGGGAGTGCAATAGTGGAAGCTTACACAGCGCTCCTAGTACCCAACCCAGTCTCTTACTTGTAAGTGCTGCTCACATGATTTTTGTTTCAAACTAAGAGACACATTTCAGATCATCATTTGTAACATCTCTACTCTATAAGTTTAGATTTT
>NW_005309334.1:0-834 GCF_000412655.1 Myotis brandtii
ATCTAGAAAAGTTTTATCTACCTGCTGATAAAATAGCATGCATTAATCCTTTTACTTTAGACTGTCAACTAACCTATAAGAGGCCTTTCTCTATTAACATAGATATGGCTTTTGGGGGAATATGTTATCTATATACCCCAAGAATATGTGATTCAGCTTTTGCTTATAAGAGTTTTGGTTCTATTGCCTTTGAAAATCTCCAACCTCTCTTGTAATTATCCAAGACTGCAATGATACTTTGTATCAGTTGTTTTACATACAATAGATGCAAAATTATGGTGGAGATAACTAATTTTTCTGTCACTTAATCAGAGTCACTAAGTATAACTTTGCTCATTAACTGCTAAAATTAATAGCATGATTTCAAATAATTTTCACACTTTGGATATAATATCTTAGATTATGTTAAAAATTGCAATTATTAAAAGATTTATTTTATGATTTAATTCTCATACCTTCTTTTTCAAAACATTCCATGTACATTCTGTTAAAATGTATATTACTTTTAATGATGTTATTTTCCCTTGTAGTTTTTTGGAAAAGTTAACTTCATAATATAAGTAAATATTGAGTTATGACAATAACTTATTTATGTAAATCCCTCTTAGATTAGCTCTTAAAAATGAACAAATGATAAAGACACAATAGCAATAGCCTTTTTGATTTTGTACTCTAACCTCAGAAGAACAGCTTGAGGGACTATTATGCAGATCAGAAAAATCTAAGCTCATTAAAATCAAAATGAGATGAAAATTTTATAATCATGACACATGCATACATTTAGAATTATTTCAGTGTTTTCATATTTTTTCCTTCATATATGCATGATATTAT
>NW_005309335.1:0-834 GCF_000412655.1 Myotis brandtii
TAATAGGTAAATACTCCTCAAGTTTCAGAATAAACACTCTGTAAATGAGAGTTTCTTGGCCCTGGTACTATTGACATTTGGGCTGGATAATTCTTTGTTGTAGGAAGCTGTCCGGGCATTGGAGGATGTTTACCCAGCATCTTTCTATATACCCACTAGATGTCAGTAAAACCCTGTAGTGCTGACAACCAACATTGTCTACAGAAGTTGGCCAGATTCAATTTCTTTTTGCCCTGAGGGGCAGAATTCTCCTCTTCCCTATTATCTTTCCCCAACCTGAGCTGAAAATCACTGCCACGAATAATGCCTTCATAGATGTGCCTATTTCTTAAAAATTACTTTTCACAGTACAGCCTTCAAGAGATAGGAGGTGGAGTTAGATAGGAGAAGAAATGTTGAATTCAGAGGAATCAGTGTTGGAATGCAGAAAGAGGCCTGGGTGAAAGGATGGAGATGAAGGGGAATGTCAAAGAAGGCATATTCCTTTGAGGATGGGACTCCAGTAGAGGTGTCTGTATCACATTTGGTCTGGCTGGGGACTCACACTGATGGTGCGTAATGGAAGCGGAAGCAGGATATAGCTAGAGGTCCTTAGTTCCAATGCAGTTTCACCTCTAGCAGCATCATGAGAACGGAGACATTGATGGCCAGGGCACCTATCACAGTAGTAAAGTAAATGATAGGTGCCCTAGCCCAGGTTCTTGCTAATTGCTACCCACACTATTTCAGGCTCCTGCTCCTGGGGGGTCACCCTGGTCACCCTAGAAATGCAAAGTTCTTTTCCTGTGTCTTGTCACTTCTCTGAAAATGTATTGTTCTTTTGTTAAGATGCTA
>NW_005309336.1:0-834 GCF_000412655.1 Myotis brandtii
TTAAAGGGCCAGAAGGTTGAGAACCACTGATGTAGATGATCAGTCCTTTTTACCTCTAACCCCAAAGTAATTTTTTCATGGTTTTTACTATACATTGAATTTTCTACAAATACAATTACTGGGTAATTTGAGTGAGCTGGAAATCTATTTTGTTTGGATCTTTTCGGTTTTAGAAAACTACGAGTAACATTGCCCCTCAGAGTATTTGAGTTGCCAACACAGCACACTTGTACTAGTGTGCTTTTAAGCTGTTGCCCTCACAAGGCTACCCGTTAAGTTCAAGTACATAGTGGTTACTGTAGTACGTCTTCTCATCCAGGGCAGTGCCTCCCAAACTTTAATGTTAGGATGCTATTGTAGTCTGCCCAAGCACCAATGTTGTGAAGTAATACTATTTATTGTAATTGTCATATCTACTACTTCTTATAGTTAGGGCATTATATAAATTATTTCATAGGTTATATTATCTATGGATTTTATTTTAAGATGGCAGTTGAGGGACTACAAAATATTTGTTATTCAAGGGGGATTGGGTCTGATGGGATTGAGCCTTACAGAGTTAGACTGATGGGGAAAGTCAAGGCTGCACTGACCAGGCAGGCATCACCAAACACGTGAAACGTTTGAACAATGGAGTCTGTATCATAATAGCTGGCGCTTTAGGTAGTGCTTGCTTAATATTCCAGGAACTCTTCTTTCTAAGTGCTTCACCTAAATCAGCTTCTTTAATGCTCACAACAGCTGCAGGAAGTCAGTAGGAGCTATCACTCTTGTTATCTCATAAATGAGAAAATGAGGAACCCAGAGGTGAGGTAATTTACCCAAGGTCATATA
>NW_005309337.1:0-834 GCF_000412655.1 Myotis brandtii
TGTATGGCCAGTACTCTTAGGGCACACACTTATTCCTAGATTTAGTCTTCTGGGATCCAGACAAACACCGAGGTGTTTACCAAGGTCCATCTAACTCTTTCAAATTCCATCTCCGTCAGCACTAGACGGCTGAGGAAATCTGTTAACTCCTTTAGCCTCCCAGCCAGGCGGGTAGAGTGGGATGAGACAGGCAGGTGCATAGAGCAAGGGACCACCCTGAAAGTCAGCACCTTTTACATTTGACACCCTAGGCACCTCTCTTGCCTCACCCTAGTTTTGGCCCTGCTCTCAGCTACTTTCTGCTGAGTCTTAACATTCAAGGACTTTAAAGGAATATATATGAAGACGGTGGGGGCTTCATTCTCTGCCTCTCACCCTGTGGCACCTCAGGGAACTGGCAAGGGCCCTTAGGGGAAAAGCTGGGGGTAAATGTGCTCCTCAATTGTGCTTTCCCCCCAAGTTCCTGGCTGCACTGCTTGCCCTCCAATGCATTCAAACTGCTTTTTATGCAAAATGGTTTTTTTGCCTCATCAAGTCAGTCTCTGCTGACTGAATTGTGCACTGCTCATGCTCAACTCTGACCTTTTGTTTATGCTGTTTCTTCACCCATCTTTCTCACTTCACCTGAATCTCACCTCCTCAAACGGCTTGTGCATTTATTAGAAATGTTGTTTTGAACAATTTTCATCGATGACAAAACACTATATGATATAGGAGGAAAAGTGTAAAGTTCCAAACTATATATAATCTAACCTAATTTTGTTTTTTAAATGTCTAATTTATTTAACCAAAAAAGGTTAATGGTTATTTCTTTGTGATGGGATTAAGTACTTT
>NW_005309338.1:0-834 GCF_000412655.1 Myotis brandtii
GATTTGTATCCTTGGAGACTGTAAGAACCCAAGGCCTGGTAACAGCAAGACTATGGCAGGACAATAAAAATCTAGGACAATTCCTTGGCAAGTGGGATGGGAAACTGAGACAGATAACTGAACAAACTGGCCAAGCAATTTACAGGTCACCTCCATAGAGCTTAGTTGTATTTCTGCTCCAGGCCCAGAAAAGTAGCAAAACAAGATGGGTGATGCCAGGAACAGCTGCCATGACTAATGGCCCCTTGCCCTGGCCCTGACCAATCAGTAGGTGCCATGACCCTAAAAGGGCACACCTAGAAAAACTGATGACTATTCCATTGAGAACTCCCTTAAACTCCCAACCTTTAAAAACCCTCAAAACCAAGGATCCAGCATGTGCTCTTCCTCTTGGGAGCATGTCTGGGCCATTCCCTTCCTCCTTTTCTTCCCCACAGACACATATCTCCTAAACTCTAAGGGGCCGCAGGAGACTTGCAACCAGGGGAGCAATGAACAGTGACAGCTTGCCTCCAGGCCCCCTTTTTCTCTGACTTTCAGTGCTCATTTCTTTCCCATAACATTTCTAGAAAGCCAAAACAGCCCTGCCTCGTCTCTCAGCTGCTGCTTTTTCTATCCTAAGCCGTTCTTTGTTTCACTGTCCCCAGCTTTAATTAATGCACTCTCAATCACCTGGACTCCTACTGTGAACTCTTTCCTGCAGAAAGTCAAGAACCCACACACTAAGAGGCCAGGCTAAGGCAAACCCATTCAGGCCAGATCCCCTTTTGGGTAACAACAATACTCCACCTCATTTTTATTTTTCAGCTATGTAAAAATTATCTTCTGGAAAAT
>NW_005309339.1:0-834 GCF_000412655.1 Myotis brandtii
CTCTCTCTCTCTCTCTCTCTCTCTCTCTCTTTCAGATGAGGATCTAAGGTTGAGCGCATTTAAGAAAATGTCCTACGGTCACAACAGCACATAAACGGGAGCTCAGGATTCAAAGACTATCTTATCTCCCTGTGTCCAGAATTAGTGGGTGTTCTGCCCACTCTCTCAGGCTCTTCGCCTCCCCGCCTCTAACTGTCCTGTGGGATTAGCTAAACCAGAAAAAAAAAATTTCTGATGCTACACTGACCCGGCCCTCCGCCTCTTGCTCCAGACAGACCAAGGACCTGGGTTTCCAGGATGAGGGAAGAAATACAATTCCCTACCAGGAGGAAGTGAGGGAACACGCTGCTCTCTTTACATGCAAATATCTTAATTACAGCCGGTAAAGAAGATATTTGTATGGAAATTTATGTATCTGTATATGTTATAGACTCAGGTTCCCTCGGAATAAATAAAAGCCTTTTCCACTTGAGGGACCCAAACAGGGTGTGCGGTGTAATACAGGGCACTGCCAGGTGCGAAGGTGCGCTCTGCCCCGCCCTCCCCAGCAGCCAGAGGAGGGGAGTCAATCGACCCGCCATGCGATGGCCTCCCACCGCCTGCTGCTCCCCTCCTTTCTGGGGATGCGCTCCAGTGCACACACGCCTCAAGTTCTTGAGCTTTTCCGATGGGGCATCTCCCTGTCTTCTTCCCCAGGATCTGTCCTCGTGGAGATGATGCCTGCGCCATCATCATTGCCAAAAGAAAACAACCAGATTTCAAAATGGCAGGGAGATAAAATCATGTGCAAGAGACCGCTGGAATCTGGCCGGTGTGGCTCAGTGGTTGAGCATC
>NW_005309340.1:0-834 GCF_000412655.1 Myotis brandtii
AAGTTGACTTCCTCAGCTATTGACTCTCTACAGCTGGATTCATGCCTTCTACCGAGTGTTGGTGATCTCATTACCCTGAGAACAGACTTTTTTTTTCCCCAACCAGTTCCTCCTTGTACCTTCCTTGCATCTTGCTACCATTTTTCCCTTTTACACTTATCAAAAAGCCCACTAATTGTTCAAGGTTAAGGTCAAGTTCTAGCAATTCCCATGAAGCTTTCTGTCCACTTCTCCCACGTTGACTTTCCTAACTCGGAATTCTTATAGCACTTATTTTCTGTGTCAATTACTCCACACCTCCCTTGCATAAAAATTTAACCATCATTATTTGGGGAATAATTCTTTGTCTTATACATTATATCTTCCAAGATGGTCTGAAATTGTGCTGTGGATAGGATTCTCTTTCTTTTTTTCTGAGTTATACAAATGAATCAGACACAAAACCATCCCAAAGCACTGTAAGTCTGACACTGATCATTTGGATGTCTTTGCTCCAGTGCCCTGGTTCCATTATCCCAGAGAGAAGAATTAATCACACTTGCTTTTCCTATTATGCATTTTCCCTGCTTACCTACAAGGTGGTCTTCAATTGCTTTCTTGGCCTCCCTTATTGTTATAAAAAATGTCAGCAAGTGCTGGCAGGAATCGCCTGTGGAGGAGCCCAAAGGAGCAGCTACAGCTCCTTGCTTGCAGTTGCACAAATAGTGAGTTGCTCTCACTAATTCAACAATATTTATTCTGTGTTTTTTTTAAAGAAACACTTTTCATTCTCAAGCCTGTAAATCAAAACCCTTTTTCCTAAAACAAAATGCCACTAAGAAAGAAAGAAAGAAA
>NW_005309341.1:0-834 GCF_000412655.1 Myotis brandtii
AACTGAGAGGAGTCCAGGGGGAATAAAAGTCCAGGGTGTGGGTGTCACAAAAAAGGTAAAACATGGAAGATGGGTAGCTTCCTGAATGAGTGAATGGGAGGGTGGCTGGATTTTGGACGGAGGGAAGGTGGCCGGGCAGGTTTTAAGCGATTCGGGGAGTGCCGGACCCGCGTCCCTGGGCCTCGGGGGGGCCTGGGGGACAGAAGGTTGAATGTATGGGCATGTCCCTTCCCCAGAACAAGCCTTCCCATGGGGAGGGTCAGAGCCTCCGAGTCCATGGCTACAGAGGTCCCGTGTGGCGGGCCAGGCCCATCAGGTCTGCCTGACCCCATACCTCGTGAGTGTTCCCCTGTTCCCAGGTGTCCCGCTGCCCCCCTCGGAGGCCCTGTCCTCAGGGCTTGGCCCTGGTGTTAGGCGGGCTGGCTTCCTGCCTGAAGAGCACACCTGTCCAGCTCACCAGGCTCACCGCTGGGCTTGGTGCTGGGAATCTTCTAGATAAATGAGAGGCCCCACCCCTGCCCTCCAGGGCCCGGGAGCTTTCTTTCCATTCCCTGGAAAGCCCCAGGGGAACTGGCACCCTTCCCCACCCCTGTCCCGATCAGTCCTCAGAAGTGCAATCTTGGACACGCCGAGGCTGGGGCGGGGCACTGGGTCAGCGCCTTGGACCCGGGCCACTCGCCTGAAGAGTTTTTCCTGTTTGCAGGCTCCCGCCAGGGCCAGGGGCCTGGAGACACTGGCCTGGGCCTGGGAGAGGTGGTGGGTGGGGTGCAGGGTGGGGCTGTGCTTGGCTGTCATTGGCGGGAGCTGGCTTCTCCCGCCCCAGGAATGTGCTGA
>NW_005309342.1:0-834 GCF_000412655.1 Myotis brandtii
TGAGGTACATGCCCTTAACCAGAATCAAACCTTGGACCATTCAGTCATTCAGCCGATGCTCTGTCTACTGAGCCCAACCGGCTAGGGTTGTATTGCAACTTTAAGTTGAAGGGGACCTGAAAACTTAGAGTTCCAAATATTCTTTGGAGGGAAAAAAAGAGTAAGATACCCACTATGAACCCTCCTCACAGAAGTTAGGAATTTCTGGATTAATTTTAAATTAATGAAAAGCTTCCATCTTGGGGCAAGCCATTTATCCCAATGTCCTTGGTGATTGGTTGACAGAGCAGATGGAAGGAGAAAAAGATCTCTTTACAAAGGAGTTATAGTGAGAGTTACAAATAGTGATTAGGAAAGGGAAATGTACTCTCTCTCCAAAAGCACAAACAGCTCATCCATTAAACACGAGGCTCCAATGGGGAACATGTCAGGCTCAGACTTCATGGTATTGTAGGAATCTCCCTCCCCGAAGAGTGTGTCCTGGCCCAAATACAGAGAGGTGTGCTATGTCTCCAGTTTTCATTAGGAGGTGGTGCCCACTGTGTGGGTGGCATAGAGATGGGTGTGTGTGAGCAAGAACACGGGCCGGGGAGGGAACGTGTGGCCTACACAACCATTAAGATTGTAGGCCTCTTAGATAATACTAAATAACTACTCTCTAACTTATATTGTGCCAAGTGGAAAATAAAGCTCATCTTCCAAATGTCAGAAACTCTCCACTTTTGCAAAGAGGTCAAGGTGAAGGGATTAAACAAAAAGAAATAAAGAAAACACAGAAGGCACTATGGCGATTACTAGAGGGGAAGGGGGTTGGGGGAGATAGAAGAAGGTAAG
>NW_005309343.1:0-834 GCF_000412655.1 Myotis brandtii
AGTTTTCTTCTGTGAGGAACAGAAGTTATTACACTATACACACTTGCTTTCTAGAACTTGCTGCAGTGGACCGTAAGAATCTGTTTATGTATGTATCTCCCCACTAGGTTCTGGTTTGGGGCCTCAGCACTTTCAGGCTCAAACATTACTGATCACACAGTGGACTTTGAGGAGATCCCTGTCCAAGATGGTTTTCTTTCTCCGTCTCCTAAAATCCTTGCATTTTATCTATTTGTGTATCAAAGTAATGTGAAACTTATTTAGGTTTTTCCTGAACTCCCAGGCCCAGATGTGGCCTCTGACTGTGAGATGTATGTGAAAATTATTTCCCAGAAAGGTCACAGCCAACTTTAATGCATTCTCACTGCCACCCTCTGTGGTACATGTCCTCTAGGTATTAAATACCCAGTTCAACGAGAAATGAAAGAAGCTATGGTATATGTGGTTCATTAAGTGTGATGTTGGCAAATATTTCATTTTGCTGGAGACTAGTGATGGTTTTTTATTTATTTATTTAGAAAACTCAATAATAGTTTTCATCCCTGGTGGTTAAAATAAACTTGGTTAAACTAGTAAGTAGCTTTCACTTTCTAAGGAATTAGAGATTTTCGTTCATATTCAGTATGTTTCTTGGGGACTAGGTTTACCTCTTATTGTTGAGAGACTTTGGATAATGATTCTTAATTGGGGAGGGAGGCTAATATTAAAAAGGGGGCTACTATCCCTGCTCCAGAGTGCTGTGGTGAATATTGATGCACACAGGGTCTGCCCATGCCTGGTAATCAGAAGGCAATTAAGAAATGTTAGTTCTACTTTCCTTTGGTAGTGTGTGTG